>NC_069508.1:128193761-128493761 GCF_027579735.1 Bombina bombina
CTCTCTTGCATGGTTCGGGGATCACTTTTGGAAGTTCACTTCTACCAGGACACCAAGACAGGCACAAGCTCCAATCCAGAAAGAAAGTTTCTTCTGCCAGAGACTGCATATCCAAGAGGCAATACCTTTGCATAGCATTTCTGAATCCTCCTTACCTCATTTGATTGAGGGTCATTGAAGTAAGTGCATACCCTTAGGGGGATGCATACCGGATTACAAGAAGAATATTTCTATATTGTTGTGTAAATAATAAGTGACTGCACTCTAATAGACCGTATACAGGTCCCAGTTCTATGTTCTACCTTCTATATTAATAGCTATTTGTTGTTATGGTTTAATACTGATAATCACTATAGCCCTTTCCTTTTATTGTTCTAACATTGAATTGTGCTTATATCGTTAGAATATCTGTTATATACTGATATTTTACTATACATTGTTCTCTCATTTTATCCCTTATTCTAATAGCGCCATCTCTATATTTCTTTTGTACTCTTATCTTTTTTGGGAGGTATTGGAAAATCCTCCGACATCTTTGAGATTGGCAGCTCATATGAAAAAATAGGTGTATATTACGTATATAGTAGTATTTGTAATTACAATATACGTGTCTCTAACCCTTAGGAGCGCTGTAGGGTTAACTAGGAGGGTTATCCCTATTAGTTTTCTGTCTTTCACATTATATATATATATATATATATATATATATATATATATATATATATATATAGGGCTGCATGTAGTTAGAGAGAAGTAGATAAGGTTCCCACCTTGGGATGCATGTTCGTCCGTCTCGGTTAGGGTGAGCGGGTACTGTATGCCCACTACCTGCATGTAATATTGCACAAGGATTACTTTGTGCAATGCCTCTCCCTGCTCTTGTGTTACCTGTAAATAACCCAGAACAAACATGCCCTGGCTGATTTATTATATGGCCTCTTCTTCTCATGAACAAGTCTTCCCTACAAGGGCTTCAAAGTAGCATCCACTGTTTAGTTTATGGAGCTCATAGACTGGGTCTTTATCCAATCTTGTCATAACTATATTTTTAGAACTATATTACTCCTTATGTTAAAGGGACAGTCTAGTCAAAAATAAACTTTTATGATTCAGAGAGGGCATGTCATTTTAAGCAACTTTCCAATTTACTTTTATCATCAATGTTGCTTTGTTCTCTTGGTATTCTTAAATCAAAGCTAAACCTAGGTAGGATCATATGGTAATTTATTAGCCCTTGAAGGCCGCCTCTTTTCTGAATGCATTTTGTCATTTTTTTTTCACAACTAGAAGGCGTTAGTTTATATATGCATATATAGATAACTTTGTGCTCACGCCTGTGGTGTTACCTAGGAGTCAGCACTGATTGGCTACAATGCAAGTCTGTCAAAAGAACTGAAATAAGGGGGCAATCTGCAGAGGCTTAGATACAAAGTAATTACAGAGGTAAAAAAGTGTATTAATATAACTGTTGGTTATTCAAACTGGAGAATAGGTAAAAAAATAATTATATATCTTTTTAATTAATTAAAACATCTGGTGTAGACTGTCCCTTTAAATTGTATACGTTACTAGTGTTATATAATTAACCACATAAAAATCATCTTATTTTCCAAGTGCTATAATCTTTATTTTATACTGCAATTCATTCTCACAACTCAATGTAACAAAATGTATTTGAAATAAAATTACATACAAAATGATACATAAAAAAAGTGCATTACAAAGTGATCTATAGACTGAGCACACTCTTGGTGCTTGTACCTTTGAGTGCTTTTACAGTTTTAGCTAGAAACCTTTTATTTTCTTTTTCAATATGCAACAATGAAAAAGTGTTAAAGAAAAATACCCATAATTCAACTCTGTAAGTAATATATTTCTAAACACTGCTTTTAAAACAAATGATATGGTATGTTGAAATTATTACTGAAGCAGTGGAATTTTATGTTAATTTCTGTAAATTCAGCAAAAGTTATAAAGTCTACCTAAATCCTTGGTTTAATGGACCATCAAATACAGTACAATTACACAATCAACACATACATAATAACAAGACAATGCAAAAACACATAGGGCTAGATAACGAGTGGAGCACTATCATTTCTGTGCAAGTTAAAGGGACACTCAAATCAAAATAAACTTTTATGATTCCGATAGAACATGCAGTTTTAAGACACTTTCCAATTTACTTCTATTATCAAATTTTGCTCAGTCTTTTTATAGTTACACTTTCTGGGGAACATGATCCTACTGAGCAGGGTATATGTATACTAGTCTGTGATTTGCTGATCTCTGTCACATGATACAGTGGGCTGGAAAATGGCAGAAAAAATAAATGTATCAGAAAAAAAAAATCTAGTGCTTATTTGAAATTCAGAGTCAGTGCTATTGCATTGTCTTTTTTTTTAAAAATATTTATTTATACATGCCATCAGTGTAACAAATATACATATTGCAAAAAAACAAAAGGAAAAACAAAAAATACAGACCTCACAGGGCCACCTTTTCAGTAGATACCATTAGAAAACACAAAATCGTCTGAAAAAATCTACATAGACCATACCATCTACCATAGAAGTAACTCTTTTTCACTTTCTTTAGATTTAATACATCAAACATAAACATTGCAAAATCTGCTTTTACACTTCTGGCATATTTTTTCCTTAACATAAAAGGATAAGGACAGACAAAGCGAAAGAGAAGAAAGGGGCGAAGAAAAGAAAAAAAAACACAAAAAAAACACACATACGCCCCCACCTCTCTCCTCGGCATCCTAGTTGAATCAATTCCGGGCTTTAGTGTTATGAATCTCTATAACCCCTAATCCATTCCGCCGGGAAATCACCCAGAAGAACCAGATCAGAAAAGCTATCTGAGCTAAAAAATGGACATAAGATCCCTTTTTGAGCTCCTTCTGGATATGACTTAATAATCGGTAGCCATCTTACTAAAAACTTCCTAACTTCTCTTTCCCTAGCTTCTCTCAGGTGGAAAGATTCAAAAATTATATGCATTTGAATTCCTTTCACGAATACTGAGAAGCCTGGCATCTTTTTAGCTTTCCAGTTCTTTAATATAAGATATCTGACAAGGAGAATGATTACATTTACACTTTTTCTATATAGAGAAGACACCCCGGTAGACTGATCAAAAAATAAAATAGTGTCAGGATCAAAACAAATATTAATTCCATACAAAGTATTAAACCAAAACGCTACGTTTTTCCAGAACTGATACACTCTAGGACAATATACAAACATATGTAAGCTGTCAGCATTTATGTGGCAACATCGTGGACAGAGGAAGCTTTGCTTAGGGTATATTTTGGCCAATCTCTGAGGTGTGTAATAGGAATTATGGATTATCTTCATATGACTCTCTTTCCAACTTATTGGTATTTGAAGTTTATTGATTAAATTAAAACTAGTTCTTATTTTATCTTGGTCAATTCTCGGAGTTGCTACCCTCCATTTTGAGCTAAGATTTTCCAACCAGGAGTCGCTTTGTTTAGACAGCATAATACTGTATAGCAGTGAAATGGAAGGGGGTTTAATTCTAGAAATAGTAATACAAGCTCTTAACTCAGACCATACAACTGCCTCAATGCCGTTCCATTTCTTAGATTTTATAAAATGAAGGATTTGAAAATAAGAAAAAAAGTTATTACTTGGTAGATTAAATTGGCCTCTCAAATGATCAAATTCTTCTATTTGTCCATCGGCTGTAAACAATTGGTGGACTGCTATTTAGACCAACTTCTAAATATTTTTTGATTAATCCCGGGCGAAAATTCAGGATTACCCAATATCGGTAGATATTCAGAAAACGAATGCTCTATACCGATTACCGAACAAAGAATTTGCCAAGCAGCAATTATATTTTTTATTGAAATTAAGCTCTTAATATTATTAGGTAATTCTTTTATAGATATATGTAGTAAGGCTTTAAGAGAAAATGGATATGTCATAAAACTTTCAATTTCTTTAGATGAGAACCAATTTGTTTCTGCCAGCCAGTCTACTGCAATTTTCCCTAGGGCAGCAATGTTATAGAACTTAATGTTAGGTAGAGCTAAGCCAGCTGCTTCACGAGAATACATCAGTTTTTCCAAAGCAATTTGTGGTTTTTTCTTATCTTGCCAAATAAACTGAGAGAATTTTGCATTTAATTTCCGTAGATCCGTTTTGGTAAAAAATAAAGGTAGATTCTGTAACGGAAAAAGTAAGCGGGGAAAAATAATTGTCTTGATAAGATTGACCTTGGCTGACAGTGATAGAGGTAGAGCAGCCCACAACTTCAAATCAGATTCGATTTTCTGTAATAAAGGCTTAAAATTAAGATCATACCATTTATCTGGGTTTCTATGCAGGAAAATCCCTAGATATCTTAGTATCTCAACTTCTTTAAATGGGATATTAGTTCTCCTAATATTATGTTTGGAAATCCACATCACTTCACTTTTCTGAAAATTCACCTTATAACCGGAGAAAGAGCTAAAAAGACTTAAAGAGTCCAAAATTATAGGAATAGAGTTGGATGTATTATAAAGAAAAATTAACAAATCATCAGCATACAATAGGGTTTTCAGAGAGATTTTACCAAAATTGACCCCTTCCATCACTTGCCTTAACCAGATCGCAAGAGGTTCAAGTGCCAAATTAAAAAGTAGGGGCGAGAGGGGACATCCTTGTCTGGTGCCTTTTTGCAATCTTATACCGGAAGTAAGAGTATCATTAATCAGAAGATAGGAGATAGGAGAATAATATAAATTACGCACAAATTGTAGGAATTGGTTTTTAAAACCAAATCTCTCCAACGTCTGAAATAAATAATCCCATTTTTTTTTTTTTTTTTTTTTTCCAAACAACTTTATTCAAAGTAATATAGTAACATACAATGAATGGGAGACGCAGCTCCTCCATTAAACATGTTCAATAGTTGTCTTGTATTTTCTTACATTTACATGTACAATTTAGGAATTCTGGACATATGAATTTATCATATTAGTTTAGAGAGGAAAGGGGGAAAAAAGAAAAAAAAGGGGGTTAAGGGTTTCCAGTGACAAGGTAAAAGGGAAAGAAAGTGGTGGGCGGGTTAAATAATCCCATTCTATGGAGTCGAATGCTTTAACAGCATCCAATGTTAAGAGTGCAATATCATGTTTAAATTGTTTGCTAATATCTTTGTTTAAATTCCAAATATAATCTATAAGGGTGATAATTTTCCGAATGTTTTTCGATGAGTTTCTAGCAACCAAGAATCCCGTTTGATCTTGAAGTATAGTTTTATCAAGACATTTCATTAGTCTAGTAGCTAAGATAGAAGTTAAAATCTTATAATCTATATTTAGTACCGAGATCGGTCTATAAGAGGAAATATCTTCAGGATCTTTATCTTTTTTTGGTATAAGAGAGATATTAGCGGACGCCAAATATTCTGAAAGTGGGCTGCCGCCCATAAAATAGGTATTAAAAAGTTTTTCCAGAGTAGGCTTAATCTCATCCGCTAAGATCTTATAGAATTCTGCGGGGAGTGCATCGGGCCCAGCAGCTTTATTTACTTTAGTTCTATCAATTGCATCCCCTATCTCCTTCAACGAAATGGGGGAATTCAAACTTTCAAGAGAATCATCTGCCACTTGAGGAATTTTTATTTGAGACCAAAATTTCTCTTGATTTTGTTTATTGTTACTAGACTGGGCATATAGATTTTTATAATATAAGAAAAAAACATTATTAATATCAGTTACCTCGGTATATCTATTATCTTGGTCTTTAATTGATAGAATATAATTCTTTTTCTTCCTGCTTTTAATTAAATTTGCTAGGTGTTTTGCAGAACACCCATAATAGCCCTTGTAACGTATATTAAGTTTAGTCTCCTCTTCTAAGGATTTCTGTTTAAAAAATATATCCCTTTCTGTTCTGGCTCTAGAGTAACATTCCCAATGAACAAGCGTAGGGTCAGTAATATATTTTTTTATAACTATTTCTAACGAAGTTGGCCAATTGGACTTCTCTCATTCTATCTTTCTTTTTCTTTTTACACATATATGCCTTAATTTCGCCCCTTAAGAATGTCTTAGAGGCTTCCCAAAAAATGTAAATTTTGTGGAAATATGAGATATTATACGTACAATAGTCTTTCCATTTTTATTTTAGCCATAGGCTAAATTTCATATTCTTATACATATATAGAGGAAAGATAAAATTTAAATGACCTCTTGCTGGGTTAGAAGGAAAGAGGAACAGCAAAGAGACAATTGCATGATCCGAAATAACTATCTCACCAATTTCTGCTTCCATTTTTTGTAGTGATAGAGATTCTGTTACTAAAATAAAATCGATTCTGGAGAATGTCCTAAATGTTTTAGATTCACATGTATATATACATTGGTCAGGGTTATAAAGTAGCCAAATGTCAATTAATTTTAATTGATAACAAAATTTAGCTTGTTTATTATATGAGGCCAAGTTTTTTTTTTTAAAATCTATCAATCACCGGGCAAAGCGAGAGATTAAAAATCACCCCCTATTATCATTCTATCCGTTACAAATGGGAATAATTTATTCTTTAACATTTCCCAAAATACTTTAGAGAATATATTTGGTGCATATATATTACATAGAACAAATCTGGCTCCATTAATTTTTATTTGTACTACCATAAATCTTGCCTCTGGGTCTAACTCACAATGTAAAATTTGGTATGATAGATTCTTGTTTAACAGAATAGCGACCCCTGTCTTCCTGTTTTTACATGGAGTCGCTAATACCTCTCTTACCCACTTGAAACGTAACTTCGATATTTCTAGATTTTTTAAATGGGTTTCTTGTAAAAATACAATACTGGGATTTTGAGATCCTAGTTTTTTAATAATAAGTTTCCGTTTTACAGAATTACTAATACCCCCCACATTCCACGAAAAGGATCCTTAAGTTCCCTATTGTATCAACCATCTAAAGAAGAGCAAAACAAATAAGATTTTAAAAAAGGGTCCTGCAAAGCTAAGAAAAAGAAAAAAAAAAAACCTTCAAATTCATATTCAACACGTACATTCTTACAACTCTGTGAAAAATCAAACTTAACCTAGCGTAAAACATATCATTAAACTCAAGTCACAATATGCGCAACACAAATTCATCACCACTTCATCTTTTGACAAGTACGGGGGAGAGAGGCAAGGGAGAGAAAAAAAAAGGAAAAAATGAAAAGGAAAAAAGGGGGAGGGGAACACACTGAGAAGTGCAAATCCCTAAAATTAGACAATTCAAATAATCCTGTTTCATTATTTAAAAATAGAAATTCGATCTGCCATATATATCACAGACTACTACAATAAGGGTCTTCTAACCTTCTCTAGAGTCTATATATTCTTGTGCTTTAGAGGCCTCAGAAAAGAGAATTTTATTACCATTGTCCTCAACTACAATCTTAGCGGGATAGATGAGACATGCTTTTATTCCTTTATTTATCATTGAAGTACATATGGGGGACATGGCTTTCCTTTTTTGTACTGTCTCAATAGAGAAATCTTGAAATAAAAGGATTTTTTTATCCTTGATGGAAAATGTTTCAAATTTTCTATATAATCTCAACGATTCAACTTTATCTTGGAACCTCAAAATTTTAAATATGCAGACCCTGTCTCTGTTATGGCTATTTCCAGAGTGTTTCCTAGGACCTATTCTGTGTGCCCTTTCGATAGATAGGGGTAAGGCATGCGGAGGGAACCCTAAAGCTTGGGGTAAAATTAAAGAGGTAAATTCAATCAAATTGTCATATTCTGGGGTTTCAGGGATACATACTATCCTAATGTTATTTTGTCTAGAACGATCTTCTTGTTCTTCTAACCTTGCCTCAATATTTTTTATTTTAGCTTGTTGTTTACTTAAGATACTTTCTTGTTTATTAATTGTATCTTAAAAGTCGGATATCCTATCTTCAGCTTCTGACATTCTGATAGCGAATTGTTTCACTTCTGTGTTAAGTGTACTAAGTTCTAACGAAATACTACTGAGCTCCTTTTTAATAATCTCAAACTGGGGTGAGAATAGATTACTAAATTGTAGTATTAGAGACTGATTATCATTAGTAGTGAGAGGAATTTCAGCAGTATTTTTCCATAGACAGATAAAAGAATAAAGTGCCAATATATAATCAAACTGTGATGAAACACTTATATAAGAAGCGGAATAACCAATAATCAAATAATCTGACCAAACAGATTACAGATATACTATGGTCTTCCGGTAATAACAACTTGTGCAAACCTTCCCTTATTTGCTCCTTTTCCCTACCATTTTTTTTCCCTTTTCTTATCCTTTTTCTATATTATTTGTGAATTTGAAAATGTATCAAAAGAAAAAAAGTCTATACTTGACTTACTAGTGTATCTTACTACCAATAAAAAAGATATTGTGAAGTGTGTATGTTATATATATATAGCCCAGGTAAAGGGAGGGGGTATATATATATTCCATTTTTTATGTTTCTTCTTTCTTCCTATTTACTTCTTCCCCCTTTCTATTTTCCCATTCTTTACCCCTACACTTTCCTGGGCTGAAAGTGGTGTGCAAAAACTACAGAAAACAAAAAACAAAAAAGAAAATCAACCAAGAAAACCAACACTATATGTCTTTAAACAAGAGGCAACCCTTGTGAAAAATGACCTCTCACAGTATATATTACCAATGGTCCTGAGAACACAGTTAATATTCTTATAACCCACATAGTATTTAAACAATATAGAGTAAATTCAAAAACATCACAGGTAGCAACAAGGAAAAAAAACACCCATACATATTTAACAATTATAGCTTCCTAGCTGCAAAACCAAACTGCTGTTAATCAGAAACCATTGCACAGTCCCAGTATTCTCCAAGAATTCTTTAGACAGGGTTATTCAGAAACCATTGCACAGTCCCAGTATTCTCCAAGAATTCTTTAGACAGGGTTATTCAGAAACCATTGCACAGTCCCAGTATTCTCCAAGAATTCTTTAGACAGGGTTATTCAGAAACCATTGCACAGTCCCAGTATTCTCCAAGAATTCTTTAGACAGGGTTCAGAATAAAGTTCAGTGTAAAGGTGAACAGGGCTATATAATTATGAATTACTCCCCCTTTCTTCCTTATTCCCCTTTTTTTCTTTCTTTTACTTTTTAAATATCCCAGTTCAGGAACTTTCAATATGTCCCCCTTTTTTTCCTCATTTCACTCCACATCAGTGGATTTATGTAGCATTTCTTTTCCCCTTTTTTTTCCTATTTTTACTTTTAGCCACTTCAGAGCACAGTTACTATAATATGTTCCCCAAAGAAAAGAGGTATGTCCCACTGTGTAAAAATTTCACGTACCAGTGCTTCAAGGGGATCGCCACCCTAGATGACCAAGCACACTAATGTTCCCCAACTTTTACTTTACCGGTTTCCAGTGAAGGGTCTGGGGATAAGATGCTTGTTGCCGAAACTTCTCTTTCTTACCCACTACAGTGTGAGCAGAGCCAAGCTTCAGTGCAGCAAGTCAAGGAACACAGACGCCAACCAGGTGCGTCTTTCCTACAGGATCGGCAGTAGAGCGGTGATACTCTCAGATCCCTCCGCCACTAACAAGGGTCAAACACCCGGATGCTTCGGAAGGAGCCGACACCTCCAACCTGCTTCGCCCTACCAGGAGGGTGCAGGAACTTTCTCTTTTCGCCCCTCAGCAGGATTCCCGGTAGATACCCAAAGGTGAGTAGAAGTTAGGCGGGCAATCCAAGTTGTAGTACTTGACTGATCTTTCTTGGTCGCCAAGGCAGGTCCCAGGTCTTTTCTTGCGCACAGGTAGTGGCATCTCCGCTAGTTTTTAACCTTCCGCCGAAAAGCTGCGCAAAAATATGCAGCGGAATGGTAGCCCAGATAGCCGGTGTGGGTCCGGCCAAAGGCCTATTCATTTAGGAGAAAGATTATGGATCTTGATTCAACCCTCTAGAGCCGCTGAGCCATGAGCAGCGTGCAAAGAGAGCTCCTCCTCCAACGGAAGTCCCGCATTGTCTTTTTATTATGTACTTGTTAATTATGTAATTCTACTGCACGGAGTGGTCCTTTAAAGGGACAGTCAACCTAAATTTTTTTATTACTTATTCACATAATGTATTTAATGTTTTTAACAGCAAACTGTATCCCAAATTTGATCTAAATATATTTAACAAGTAAAACAACTTTCTTCTCCTTCCCTGATGTCACCGACTGCTTCCAATAACTTTAACTACTTGATCCTGCACATTCCCTGCTTTCACGCATGCGCAATGTGCCGGGTTTGTCATTAATCCATGTTACACAAGGGAAATCACTTTACAGTCACATTTAAATCAATAACATTCCTTGAATTTACTATCAAGTGTAACACCAACAATTACCAGAACCTCCTGTAGCACTGAAGCAAGTCTAATTTGACCACTTTAAAATACATATTGAATCAATTCTTATACTGACTAATTTAACATAATTTGTACAGTCTAAACACTAGCTGGCCCTCAGCACTTTCCTTTCCCTACAACTGCTGCATATTTTTATAAACTCATTTGTGGCTGCCGCTGCGTTATGGCTCAAGATTTCCGGAGCCATCAAACAGCGGCAGCCACAGACAGGTTAGCTGTGTATACAGATGCTGTCTTCAGTGTAGGGAAAGGAAAGTGCTACAGGACATTCTGTTAGTATTACACTTGATAGTAAATTCAAGGAATGTTATTAATTTAATTGTGACTTTAAAGTGATTTCCCTTGTGTAACATGGATTAATGACAAACCCGGCGCATTGCGCATGCGCAAAAGCAGGGAATGCGCAGGATCGACTATCTGAAATTATTGGAAGCGGTCGGTGATGTCAGAGAAGGAGGGGTGAGGCAGGAATTTCAAAATGGCCAGAGAAGAACTTGTAGGTTGTTTTACTTGTTAAATATATTTAGATCAAATTTAGGCTACAGTTTGATGTAAAAACATTAAATACATTATGTGAATAAGTAATAATATTTTTTAGGTTGACTGTCCTTAGTTTATGGAGCTCATAGACTGGGTCTTTATCCAATCTTGTCATAACTATATTATTAGAACTATATCACTCCTTATGTTAAAGGGACAGTCTAGTCAAAAATAAACTTTCATGATTCAGATAGGGAAGTCATTTTAAGCAACTTTCCAATTTACTTTTATCATCAATGTTGCTTTGTTCTCTTGGTATTCTTAAATGAAAGCTAAACCTAGGTAGACTCATATGGTAATTTATTAGCCCTTGAAGGCCGCCTCTTTTCTGAATGCATTTTGTCATTTTTTTCACAACTAGAAGGCATTAGTTCATGTATGCATATATAGATACCATTGTGCTAATGTCTGTGGTGTTACCTAGGAGTCAGCACTGATTGGCTACAATGCAAGTCTGTCAAAAGAACTGAATTAAGGGGGCAATCTGCAGAGGGTTAGATACAAAGTAATTACAGAGGTAAAAAAGTGTATTAATTTAACTGTGTTGGTTATTCAAAACTGGAGAATGGGTAAAGCAAGGATTATATATCTTTTTAATCAATTAAAACATCCGTGTAGTATAGAATGTCCCTTTAAATCGTATACGTTACTAGTGTTATATAATTAATTAATTATATAATTAAAGTCTGCCTGTATTAGAAGCTGAAAGAAAATGCGAACATGTGAGCGCAATTGCGATTTACCCTAGCTCTGGTTAACTGTTAGGCGAATCAAAAAAGTGTCACACTCATTATAACACCATCTATTAAAAAATATTTAAAAAAAATGCAATAAAAAGTTGTAAGGGCTCAAAGATATGAGGCTTCAGGTGTTAGAAAAAAAAGGAATGCAAAGGGCTTTTACATAGAGATACATACATATCTAAATATGTATATGTATCTATCTATCTGTCTATCTGTCTGTCTGTCTATCTATCTATCCATCTATCTATCTATCTATATGTATTTACAGACATGTATACACATATAAACACTCAAATACATATGTATACATACATGTACATATAAATAAGTGCATTGGAGCCCTTTGCAGTCAAGTAGAGGTAAACATGAAATATCATATTTATGCAATATTCATAATTAATAAACAGCTAGATTACGAGTTTTGAGCGCTATAGGGAAATTAACGACCGCAACATTTTCAGCGTTATTTCTCCTCCCTATAGCGCTACTATTACAGGTTTTAAAAAAGCAGGCTTGCGCAGGCGATATGGTTGCGTTGATCTCCATACCGCACCAAAATCAAGCAGTGCTTTGATGTGCTCGTGCACGATTTCCCCATATACATCAAAGGGGAGAGCTGTAAAAAAAAAAAGCCTAACACCTGCGAACGCGGAAACAAAAGCTCCATAACGCAGCCCCATTGATGTCTACGGGGAAAGAAAAACATAAAAACAACGTCTAAACACCCCTAATCTGCCGCCCCCGACATTGCTGCAACTTGCATAATGTTATTAACCCCTAATCTGCCACCCTTAACATTGCCGCCACCTAAATAAAAAAATGTGTTTTTTAATTTTTTGTAATTTAGTGTAATCATTTAATTAATTTTATTTTATTGTAATGTTAGTTTTTAGTGTAAGGCAGGTTAGGTTTTATTTTACAGGTAACTTTGTATTTATTTTAACTAGGTAGTTAGTAAATAGTTAATAACTATTTACTAACTAGTCTACCTAGTTAAAATAAATACAAACTTAACTGTGAAATAAAAATAAAACCTAAGATAGCTACAATATAACTATTAGTTACATTGTAACTCGCTTAGGTTTTTTTTTTACATGTAAGTATGTATTTAGTTTAAAATAGGAATTATTTAGGTAATAATTGTAAGGTTTATTTAGATTTATTTTAATTATATTTAAGTTAGGGGGTGTTAGGGTTAGGCTTAAGGTTACGTTAGGGTTAGAGTTAGGTTTAGGAGTTAATATATTTATGTAGAGTTAGTGATGTGGGAGGTCAGAGGTTTAGGGGTTAATAATTTATTTAAGTATATTTTGTTGTGGGGGCTTGCGGTTTAGTGGTTAATAGGTTTATTATAGCGGCAGTGTTGGCGGACGGCAGATTAGGGGTTAATAATCTTTAAATAGTGTTTGCAATGCGGGAGGCCGGCGGTTTTGGGGTTAATAGGTTTATCATAGTGGCGACGAAGTCGGGGAGCGGCGCAATAGGGGTTAATATTTTTTTTTAGTGGTAGCGATGTCTGGAGTGGCAGATTAGAGGTTAATGCATTTATTATAGTGTTTGTGATGCGTCAGGGCCTCAGTTTAGGGGTTAATAGGTAGTTTATGGGTGTTAGTGTACTTTGTAACAGTTTAGTTATGAGTTTTATGTTACAGCTTTGTAACGTAAAACTCATAACTACTGAGTTTAGATAGTGGTACGGATCTTGACGGTTATAGAGTGTACCGCTCACTTTTTGGCTTTCCAGGCTAACTCGTAATACCGGCGATATGGAAGTACCATTGAAAAATAACTTTTTTAAAAGTGCGGAACTGACGTTGCGTGACGGCCAAAAAGGTGTACGGTACACCTATACCTACAAGACTCGTAATAGCGGTGTTAGGGAAAAAGCATCGTTATGAAGCATAA
Source organism: Bombina bombina (assembly GCF_027579735.1). NCBI lineage: Eukaryota > Metazoa > Chordata > Amphibia > Anura > Bombinatoridae > Bombina > Bombina bombina. Next base: position 128,207,369 of record NC_069508.1, read on the forward strand.
CGCTGGTTTTTCACTTATAACGCAAAACTCGTAATCTAGCTGTTTGTGTTATACTGTGTATTTACTGTAAATAGTTCACATTTCAATGTTCTTCACATGGTGGAAAATGTTCTTAAGTATTTTTAAACAGATATTCCTATATATATCTGTATATATCTATACCTATATATAATTCTCTCTCTCTCTCTATGAGGGCCGTTTCTAGGGGTGGGCAGACCGGGCAGTGGCCCGGGGCGCATTAGGGAGCAGTGGGGAGCACTTTTAAAGAAAAAAAATGTTATTGTGTTAAAGTGGCAGTGCTTTCTTGATAAATTACTGGTATACTAATTGTTAAAATACACAGATCACAAGCATATACATTAAAAATATATATATATATATTAGAAAGGAAGCTGTTATGTTAATTGGCAGCATTGGATGTCAATCATACTAATGGAGCAACAAGATCACAAAGGGGGCGTGTTAAGACCAGATAACTACTTAGAGCTAAAGCTGAAAGAAAAAATGAGAGGAATCACCCTGAGGAAAGCAGTCTCCTATCTCACTGATCAGTGTCACTAAATGGTGATGTTTTATGCATATGAGAAATTATACATGGTCTTTACTTTACATAATGATATGTACATATTTTTTTATTTACTGAAGTAATTAAAAAATGTGCTTTATAACTTACTTAGAAGCTCTCAGTTTAGCTCTGTTGAAAAGGTAGCTAAAAACCCAACTGCAAGTGGGAAATAATACACTCCCCCTCCCCCTTCTTTTGCATATGAAAAGACCCTTTACACAAACAGGAACAAACTGGAGATGGTATCTGACAGTATTCTCATAAAACTTTGGGGTTTGGTTAGGAGTCTGAAATTCAGATCTATGTTATTTAAAAATAAGCAAAACTTTACATTTAAAAAAACAAAAAACTTTATGGGCTATATAAATGGATAATCTACAAAACATTTATGCTAAGAAAAAATGAGTGTATAATGTCCCTTTAATAGTGATGGGTGTGTGTATGTGTCATTTACTCCATAATGACAATGGCAAGTTTTCACAAACTCACATGTGAGAACTTGTGTCTGTCATTACTGCCTGTGTGTGTGTGTGTGTGTGTGTGCCTATCTATCCTTGCCTGTGTGTGTGTATCTGCCTATTACTGCAAGAGTGTGTGTGTGTGGGTGCCTATCCATCCCTGCCTGCGTGTGTGTGTCTCTGTCTATTACTGCCTGTGTGTGTGTATGCCTATCTATCCCTGCCTGAGTATGTGTGTCAGCTATTTCTGCCTGAGTGTGTGCATGCCTATCTACCCCTGCCTGTGTGTGTATGCCTATCTATCCCTGCCTGTGTGTGCATGTCTCTGTCTATTACTGCCTGTGTGTGTGTATGCCTATCTATCCCTGCCTGTGTGTGTGTCTGCTATTACTGCCTGAGTGGGTGTATGCCTATCTATCCCTGTCTGTGTGTGCATGTCTTTGTCTGTTACTGCCTGTGTGTGCATGTATCTGTCTATTACTGCCTGTGTGTGCATGTCTGTCTATTACTGCCTGTGTGTGAATGTCTCAGTCTATTACTGCTTGTGAGTGCATGTCTCTGTCTGTTACTGCCTGTGTGTGCATGTCTCTATCTATTACTGCCTGTGTGTGCATGTCTCTGTCTATTACTGCCTGTGTGTATAGTATATTTGAAAAATAAACAGCTATTACAGTTCTTTATCAAATTATATATGTGCAAAAAATCTCATAGACTTTAATAATGAATTTTGTAAAAAAAATAGTTATAACTTTTCTAAATAATTGTAATAGACCCTTAAATATGTTACAAATACACCCAGTGACATATTGCAATCCTTTAGAAAATCTTACCTGATTACTTTTTTGCAAAGTTCAACTTTAAAGTCTATTGGACGTTTTGTAGATACATTTTGGATAAGAATTTAAATGGATTGATATGCATTAAACAAATAAATATGCATAGCTATGAGAAAAGTATAAATATAATGGCAATTAGTAAAATATATAACGATATTTTTAGACAATTTGGAAAAAACATTGTAGTAGAAAAAGGACATATTTAAAGGGATAGGAAAGTCAAAATTAAACTTTCATAATTCAGGATACAGCAAACATTTTTAAGATAATTTTATTATTCTTGTTCTCTTGGTATGCATTGTTGAAAAGCATATGTACATATCCTTAGCAGCAGCAATGCACTACTAGGAGCTAACTGGTGGTTGGCCACAACACACATTTGTATCTTGTCATTTGCTCACCAGATGTGTTCTAGCTAGGTCCCAGTAGTGCACTGCTGCTTTGGAGCTGACCTCTAAATGACAGAGTGACATGCAAGGTCTAGGAGGGGGAATTTAGAATCTGTGAGGGGGGCGCATTTTTGAATTTTGCCCTGGGAGCCAGATTCTCTAGAAACGGCCCTGCTCTCTCTCTCTCTCTCTCTCTCTCTCTCTCTCTCTCTCTCTCTCTCTCTCTATATATATATATATATATATATATATATATATATATATATATATATATATATATATATATATTTAAATATTTAAATATATATTTAAGAATAAATAGAACCTATTCTCCTATGTGCAGAACATAGGATTATGAAATTTGCAATATTATCTTCTTATGTTGCACTTTTAAATAACCACACTTTTAAAGGGACAGTCTAGTCAAAATTAAACTTTCATGATTCAGATAGGGCATGCAAATTTAAACAACTTTCCAATTTACTTTTATCATCAAATTCTCTTTGTTCTCTTAGTATTCTTTGTTGAAATCTACACGTAGGTAGGCTAATATGCTAATTTCTAAGCCTTTGAGGGCCATCTCCTATCTCAGGGCTTTTTCACAGTTGTATTAACAGCTAGAGGGCATTAGTTAATGTGTGCCATACAGATAACATTGTGCTCACGCATGCAGAGTTACTTAAGAGTCAGCACTGATTGGCTAAAATGCATGTCTGTCAAAAGAACTGAAATAAGGGGGCACTCTGCAGAGGTTTAGATACAAGTTAATTACAGAGGTAAAACGTATATTAAGGGGACACTGAACACAAATTTTATCTTTCATGATGAAGAAGCACCTCTAACGCTTCGAAACGCGTAAGGAATTATTTCAGTGAGTGTGGCTTTGCTCTCTTTTTTTCTTCAGCGGCTGTTCCATGAACTTTTCACATACATGCCTTCTCAGCAGCGTGTCTAAGATTTGCTAACAGCACGCTCTGTCTGACTCTTGTCAGTGGCACTTCTGAGTGCCTTTACACAACGCTTGACGCTACATTTACTGTATTACCCTAACAAGTAATATAGTGTCACCGACTTTTATATATGCACTCCTCGCTCCATACACTGAGAGTGCATGGTACATTTAGTTGCCACACGGGCTTTTAGAAGGGAGAGACTCTGACAAAACAATACTGTCAGTTTACACATCCCCTATACAGACACGCGTAAATAGTATACATTCCACAGCTATTTTACACCGAGCTGATAATACTCATATGCCCCTATTCTACAAAAGTCCTTTCTTATTTACTGCTGTTTTCGTTCCTATTTAATAAATAGGGGTAGAATCGCTGTGGTCCAAGTATTACAAGCACACAGCACTTTATAGCAAACAGCTGCTTTGTTCATCCCAGCAGCAGACTGAGTGTATTAACAATCAGATTCCTGGCACCTTTGTTACACTAACTTTGTATATATGTGCTGTGCCACTACCACCACATGACTCTTATTTACTTCTTGGGGACATTTTAAGAGACCTTGGAGACCTGCTTCATCAGCAGATCTTACGCCTCAGCTACTCAACCACAAGAAAGAAATATCTGCTCTAAGCAACACCTGTATAAGGTGTATAACAATATATCTACACATCTTGACTTACCTCATATTGATTGAGGTCATTTTATGTGAGTGCATTTCCTATGTGAGTTCTGAATATAATAAATTTTTACCTATACAGTATCACGCTATGTATTTCTCTTTTTTCCTCGCTTAAACTATATCAAACCCGGTGAGAGCCAAGATCCAAACTGAACTACCATACTGCGGGGAGACACCAAGCCATCAACCCCAAGGATCGGGAAATCGCCAAAGAGGGAAAGTGCCATACACAAGTCCGCACAGAGGACATACACTAGGAGCTCTTCCAAGAAAGGAGAAGAAACCATAACAGACCGGAGAAACTTTACCACACGCGTAGACATTACCTCATATGATTGAGGTACCCTCTGGTAAGAGAATACCATTTGTCGTGCAGAGTCCTTGGCTGCAGTTTGACTACCATCTTTTCTATTGACTATTTAGGATATAGTTTGGGTGTATATAAGTGAAATTTACTAGGATCTTGTACTCCTAAATAACCATTACTCCTATTGCCTTTTTTTTTTTTTTACACCTGATAATCCATGACTCTTTTCCTCACTATTATCCAGAGACGTATAGAGACTGCCTGTTACCAACATAACTGACACCTCTGATACATTTTATTAGATCACCTACAACTCATTGGTATTTTTGGTAGCGCTGAATTCTTTCCGATACATACTCTTTTATTTACATTATGATTCAGTTAAAGCATGCAATTTTAATCAACTTTCTAATTTACTCCTATTATCAAATATTCTTCATTCTCCTGGTATTTTTATTTTAAAAGCAAGAATGTAAGTTTAGATGCCGACCCATTTTTTTTAACAACCTGGGTTGTTATTGCTGTTTGGTGGATAAATTCACCCACCAATAAACAAGAGCTCTCCATGGTCGTGAACCAAAACTTGTTTGGCTCCTAAGCTTAAATGTCTTCTTTTTCCAATAACGATAGCAAGAGAAAGAAAAAAATTGATAATAGGAGTAAATTAGTTGCTTAAATTTGCAACTAAGACTTTTATAACCACACTGGATAATTGTCATTGCACAAACAGACTATATACTACAGCAAATTACTATATAAATTATATAGAATACAAGTATACAATGTTGTGTCTTCTAACTGTATCACCAGATATTGAATGCATTATATATACCTTGTAATAATGAGATTTTACATCTAAGTACAATACTTTTACAATCTGTATATGAATACAAGCTACACTATATTATCTTCCTATTTGTATTACACCAATCCGATTTGGAGCATATTTATACACTTAAAGGGACAGTCAACACCAGAATGTGTGTTGTTTAAAAATATAGATAATCCCTTTATTACCCATTCCACAGTTAAAGGGACAGTCAACACCAGAATGTGTGTTGTTTAAAAATATAGATAATCCCTTTATTACCCATTCCACAGTTTTCCATAACCAACACTGTTATATTAATACTCTTTTTACTTCTGTAATTACCTTGTATCTAAGGGGCCTATCTATCAAGCTCTGAATGGAGCTTGAGGCCCCATGTTTCTAGCGAGCCTTCAGGCTCGCCAGAAAGACCACTGCTCCATAACCCTGTTCGCCTGCTCTGATGAGGCGGACAGGAATCACCCAAATTCAATTGATACCCCCTGCTGGCGGCCGATTGGCCGCGAGTGTGCAGGGGGCGGCGTTGCACCAGCAGCTCTTGTGAGCTGCTGGTGCAATGCTGAATACGGAGAGCGTATTGCTCTCCGCATTCAGCGATGTCTGTCGGACCTGATCCGCACTGTCGGATCAGGTCCGACAGACATATGATAAATAGGCCTCTAAGCCTCTACAGACTGCCCCCTTTTTTTCAGTTCATTTGACAGACTTGCATTTTAGCCAATCAGTACTCACTCCTCTGTAAATTCACTTGCGTGAGCTCAATGTTTTCTATGTGGAACACATGAACTAATGCCCTCTAGTGGTGAAAAACTGTCAAAATGCTTTCAGATTAGAAACGGCCTTCAAGGTCTAAGACATTAGCATATGAACCTCCTGGGTTTAGCTTTCAACTAAGAATACCTAGAGAACAAAGCAAAATTGGTGATAAAAGTAAATTGGAAATTTGTTTAAAATGGCATGCCCTATCTGAATCATGAAATGATGAATTCATCTGTCTTTAAAAAACCCTAGAATGTCTTATTGTATCTTGAAATAATATTGAAAACAAAAATGTATAATATTTTTTTAATAAACATATAGGCCTAGATTATGAGTGGAGTGCAAAATTGCGCTTTCGCAAGCGCAATAGTTGCATTCCAATCAGTAATACTAGCGCATGCGCTGGTATAACAAGTCAGGCACAAGCCTTGCACGGTTCCATAGGCTCCAATGGGAGCCTTGTTCTCATGCTGTGAGACACAGCAAAGCACCTAGGGCAGCACAGCGGGCAATTCGCTCAGTGTTGGGCAGCAAATTAAAAATATATATTTATATATGTATATTAAAGGGACATTTAACACTAAATACATGCTAGATAGAATGAAGCATTCAAAGAAAAGATTAGTCCATGACTAACATGTAGATGTATTTTTTAAAGTTTCATTAGTTGTTTAAAAAGTGACAAAATAAGTGTAAAGTTTTAGTGTCTATAAAACACTGGGAGCTGCCATGTTGTAACTTAGGTTACCTTCTCTGCTGTGGCCAATTAGGGTCAGTTATAAATAGGGCACTAGAGTGTGCAGCCAATGGTTGTGCTGGATTTAACAGTGTTCTGCACTTCCATTTGTAACAGGAACTGAAAAGCTCACAATTTCAGAATGAAATTACAGGCAAAGTGGACAAAATAAATAATGAAAATATATTGCAGAGTTGTTTTATTATATACAATTTATCATTTTATATTACCATCTCAAAGTGTTTAATGTCCCTTTAATGTATACAGATATATATTTATGTGTTTATATGTGTATATACAGCTTTTTAGCTGAAACAAGTAAGCTATTCATTTATGTGTAGCGAGTGGACTTTTATGGATGTTTTTCAATAAACGCTAAGATTTATCATTGTATTATATGGATGTTGCACCGTTCTTTTTTCGTATTTATATGAGTATGTACACATATTAACATATAAATATATATTTATATAAGTACAGGTAGCCCTCAGTTTATGCCGGGGTTAGGTTCCAGAAGGAATGGTTGTAAATTGAAACCGTTGTAAATTGAAACCCAGTTTATAATGTAAGTTAATGGGAAGTGAGGGAGTTAGGTTCCAGGCCCCTCTCAAAATTGGCATAGGTAACACCTAATACATTATTTTTAAAGCTTTGAAATGAAGACTTTAAATGCTAAACAGCATTATAACCCTAATAAAATAATCACACAACACAGAATATATAATAAAACTAAGTTAAATCAACAAAAACATTTGCTAAACAGCATTATAAACCTATTAAAATAATCACACAACACAGACTTTACTTGCAAACAGTTCTTTCTATGCATTCCAATCTGGACTGATTTATAGACAGGAAGATCTTGTTCCTTTGCAAGCTGCTCGATAGCTCAGGTCTGGTTAGGCTGATTTATTTCAGCTTGCTTGGCTTGCATATCTTTGCTGCAACACAAGAGGACAGCTCCACCTACTGGCTATTTTAATCAATGCACTGCTTCTCAATGCTTTTCAATAGCAGTCACATGACTGAAAAAAAAGGTTGTTATTCTGAAACAGTGTAAATTGAACCGTTGTAAATCGAGGGCCACCTGTATATATATATATTTTTATTTTTTTTCAGTGAAAACATCGTCGTCCATTGACCTCTATGTAAAGGCACTTTTCAGTGCCGCTTTTTTTTCTCTAACACCCCACATTCCCTTACTTTAACACATTATAACTGCTTTTTGCAGTATTTTATTTGAAAAAAAAGATGCTATTATTTGTATTTAAATAAAAACTGCTGTTCACTTTTTGATTAACCAGAAGTCTGACCTCTGGTTAATTGCGCTTAGCGCAAAGTGAAACCATGAGCTTGCGGGAGCCTTAACCAGCCACTTGAAATGGCTGCTTATTTAACGTCCGCCCATAAACAGGCAAATTTGCCCCTTAACAAGGGCACATTAAAACAGTGCTCCACTTGTAATCTAGCCCATAGTTTTTAAAAAATCGATAAAAATGTAAGAAATGTAATGCTCTATAAAACCAGACAACTAATATTGTGCAAAAAAATTCCTGTAATTAAACCAATAACGTAGCAATTAACTACCTTAGGCCTAGATTTAGAGTTCTGCGGCCAAAGGGGTGCGTTAGCTACGCATGCTTTTTTCTGGCCGCACCTTTTAAATACCGCTGGTATTGAGAGTTCACAGAATGGCTGCGTTAGGCTCCAAAAAAGGAGCGTATAGCATATTTAACGCAACTTCAACTCTCGATACCAGCGGTGCTTACCGACGCGGCCAGCTTCAAAAACGTGCTCGTGCACGATTCCCCCATAGAAAACAATGGGGCTGTTTGAGCTGAAAAAAAACCTAACACCTGCAAAAAAGCCGCGTTCAGCTCCTAACGCAGCCCCATTGTTTGCTATGAGGAAACACTTCCTACGTCTGCACCTAACACTCTAACATGTACCCCGAGTCTAAACACCCCTAGCCTTACACTTATTAACCCCTATTCTGCCGCCCCCGCTATCGCTGACCCCTGCATATTATTATTAACCCCTAATCTGCCGCTCCGTAAACCGCCGCTACTTACATTATCCCTATGTACCCCTAATCTGCTGCCCCTAACACCGCCGACCCCTATATTATATTTATTAACCCCTAATCTGCTCCCCACAACGTCGCCTCCACCTGCCTACACTTATTAACCCCTAATCTGCCGAGCGGACCGCACCGCTATTATAATGAAGTTATTAACCCCTAATCCGCCTCACTCCCGCCTCAATAACCCTATAATAAATAGTATTAAACCCTAATCTGCCCTCCCTAACATCGCCGACACAAAACTTCAAACATTAACCCCTAATCTGCCGACTGGAGCTCACCGCTATTCTAATAAATGTATTAACCCCTAAAGCTAAGTCTAACCCTAACACTAACACCCCCCTAAGTTAAATATAATTTAAATCTAACGAAATAAATTAACTCTTATTAAATAAATTATTCCTATTTAAAGCTAAATACTTACCTGTAAAATAAACCCTAATATAGCTACAATATAAATTATAATTATATTATAGCTATTTTAGGATTTATATTTATTTTACAGGTAACTTTGTATTTATTTTAACCAGGTACAATAGCTATTAAATAGTTAAGAACTATTTAATAGCTAAAATAGTTAAAATAATTACAAAATTACCTGTAAAATAAATCCTAACCTAAGTTACAATTAAACCTAACACCAATAATAGATTTCACACTTGTGCTATATTAATATATTACTAATATAAGGTGGTAAAATTGAAAGACTTTTCAGCAAATCATTATAAACAATAATTACATGAATTATGTGAACAAAATAACATAAGATACGTTAAAATAATAACAGTTTAAAATCCAAACAAACCCAGGGTTATACCTTTATAGCAAATTAGCAATACCAGGTCCGGAATAGGATTGATATACAAAAAACAACTATTCTGTATAATCGAAAGACTACCCACAGATGTTGTCATAATATCTATGATACTATATATCACCACCTCTTAAAATTTAACAGAACTTCAACGACATAACTAACTATCTAGTAGTTACATGAACAGAATATGTATGTATACTCAAGTATATACTAACTTAAGGTTACAAAACTATACGTAAGCTATCCTGATAACTGTCTGACCTATATAATCTAACTGTACTAATTGATACAGTCTATGTCTATCTGGCTAAAATAATAAGCCAAAATAATAATTTGCATATCCTCTTAATAATAGCAGATCAAGACACAGACACTAGTATCCAACAAAATTACCAGAATTATAATAAAGCCAGACTGTGTCACACCAAGCTACACACTACAGTAATAGCGTATGTAACAATAACCTAATCCAACCTTATAGAAATTATTGACAAACTTCTAAGAGAATATTGGAAAGTTACATCACCAATATCCAATTTTACGATATTAAAATTTGAATCTAACTGTGAGTTATAAATTACACACGGTGCATCCGAGTTAATAATACAAGACAGCAGCTTCACTGATACTGAGCAAGTGCTTTTAATATTGAAATAGCATACAGGGATAGAGAATATCCTGATTTCTAACTGAATATCAGTCAAAGTTTCTCTTTGACATTTATCACAACCACTTCAACCTCCCGTGAACCACGGAGAGAATCTAACCAGACACTATCCTGTGATTTTAATAAAGTATGTATGTAAATTGTGTTTGTTGTTGCTTTTTATTTTAATTTTTCAAAATAAAAGTTATATTTTAATATATCGCCACACACTCCTCCCATTTCAGACCTCTATTTCTTGTCCAATTCTTGCCATTATCTAATAGGGGAAGAGTGCTATACAGGTGTACATTCCATCAATCCCAGGATTGATAATTTGTGTTTTAAACCTAACACTACACTATCAATAAATTAATTAAATAAAATACCTACAATTACCTACAATTAAACCTAACACTACACTATCAATACATTAATTAAATACAATATCTACAAATAAATACAATGAAATAAACTAACTAAAGTACAAAAAATAAAAAAGAACTAAGTTACAAAAAATAAAAAAATATTTACAAACATCACAAAAATATTACAACAATTTTAAACTAATTACACCTACTCTATGCCCCCTAATAAAATAACAAAGACCCCCAAAATAAAAAAATGACCTACCCTATTCTAAATTACTAAAGTTCAAAGCTCTTTTACCTTACCAGCCCTGAACAGGGCCCTTTGCGGGGCATGCCCCAAAAAATTCAGCTCTTTTGCCTGTAAAAAAAACACATACAAACCCCCCCCAACATTACAACCCACCACCCACATACCCCTAATCTAACCCAAACCCCCCTTAAATAAACCTAACACTAAGCCCCTGAAGATCTTCCTACCTTATCTTCACCATACCAGGTTCACCGATCGATCCAGAAGAGCTCCTCCGATGTCTTGATCCAAGCCCAAGCGGGGGGCTGAAGATGTCCATGATCCGGCTGAAGTCTTTATCCAAGCGGGAGCTGAAGAGGTCCAGGATCCGGCTGAAGTCTTCATCCAAGCGGGAGCTGAAGAGGTCCATGATCCGGCTGAAGTCTTCTATCAACGGCATCTTCAATCTTCTTTCTTCCGGATCCATGTTCAGCCCGCCGACACGGAACATCCATCTTCACCGACGACTTCCCGACGAATGACGGTTCCTTTCAGGGACGTCATCCAAGATGGCGTCCCTCGAATTTTGATTGGCTTATAGGATTCTATCAGCCAATCGGAATTAAGGTAGGAAAATTCTGATTGGCTGATGGGATCAGCCAATCAGAATCAAGTTCTATCCGATTGGCTGATCCGATCAGCCAATCAGATTGAGCTCGCATTCTATTGGCTGATCGGAACAGCCAATAGAATGCGAGCTCAATCTGATTGGCTGATTGAATCAGCCAATCGGATTGAACTTGATTCTGATTGGCTGATTCCATCAGCCAATCAGAATTTTCCTACCTTAATTCCGATTGGCTGATAGAATCCTATCAGCCAATCGGAATTCGAGGGACGCCATCTTGGATGACGTCCCTTAAAGGAACCGTCATTCGTCGGGAAGTCGTCGGAAGAAGAAGATGGGTCCGCGGTGGAGGTCTTCAAGATGGAGCCGGTCCTCATCGGATGAAGATAGAAGATGCCGCTTGGATCAAGATGGTTGCCTGTCCGGATCGCCTCTTCTTCCCGGATAGGATGAAGACTTTGGAGCCTCTTCTGGACCTCTTCAGCCGCCGGATGAAGGATGTCTAGCCCCCGCTTGGGCTTGGATGAAGATTTTGGAGCCAGGACGGATTGGTGTGATACCCGGCGAGGTGAAGACAAGGTAGGATGATCTTCAGGGGCTTAGTGTTAGGTTTATTTAAGGGGGGTTTGGGTTAGATTAGGGGAATGTGGGTGGTGGGTTGTAATGTTGGGGGGGGTATTGTATGTTTTTTTTTTACAGGCAAAAGAGCTGAATTCTTTGGGGCATGCCCCGCAAAGGGCCCTGTTCAGGGCTTGTAAGGTAAAAGAGCTTTGAACTTTTGTAATTTAGAATAGGGTAGGGCATTTTTTTTATTTTGGGGGGCTTTGTTATTTTATTAGGGGGCTTAGAGTAGGTGTAATTAGTTTAAAATTGTTGTAATTTTTTTCTAATGTTTGTAAATATTTTTTTTATTTTTTGTAACTTAGTTCTTTTTTATTTTTTGTACTTTAGTTAGTTTATTTAATTGTATTTATTTGTAGGAATTGTATTTAATTTATTTATCGCTAGTGTAGTGTTAGGTTTAATTGTAGATAATTGTAGGCAGTTTATTTAATTAATTTATTGATAGTGTAGTGTTAGGTTTAATTGTAACTTAGGTTAGGATTTATTTTACAGGTAATTTTGTAATTATTTTAACTATTTTAGCTATTAAATAGTTCTTAACTATTTAATAGCTATTGTACCTGGTTAAAATAAATACAAAGTTACCTGTAAAATAAATATAAATCCTAAAATAGCTATAATATAATTATAATTTATGTTGTAGCTATATTAGGGTTTATTTTACAGTTAAGTATTTAGATTTAAATAGGAATAATTTATTTAATAAGAGTTAATTTATTTCGTTAGAATAAAATTATATTTAACTTAGGGGGGTGTTAGGGTTAGGGTTAAAATTAGCTTTAGGGGTTAAAAAATTTATTAGAGTAGCGGTGAGCTCCGATCGGCAGATTAGGGGTTAATACTTGAAGTTAGGTGTCGGCGATGTTAGGGAGCGCAGATTAGGGGTTAATACTATTTATTATAGGGTTATTGATGCGGGAGTGAGGCGGATTAGGGGTTAATAACTTTATTATAGTAGCGGTGCGGTCCGCTCGGCAGATTAGGGGTTAATAAGTGTAGGCAGGTGGAGGCGACGTTGAGGGGCGCAGATTAGGGGTTAATAAATATAATATAGGGGTCGGCGGTTGTTAGGGGCAGCAGATTAGGGGTACATAGCTATAATGTAGCTGGCGGCGGCGTGCGGACGGCAGATTAGGGGTTAATAATAATATGCAGGGGTCAGCGATAGCGGGGGCGGCAGATTAGGGGTTAATAAATATAATATAGGGGTCGGCGGTGTTAGGGGCAGCAGATTAGGGGTACATAGGGATAACGTAGTTGGCGGCAGTGTACGGAGCGGAAGATTAGGGGTTAAAAATTTTTTATAGAGTGGCGGCGATGTGGGGGGGCCTCAGTTTAGGGGTACATAGGTAGTTTATGGGTTTTAGTGTACTTTAGAGCACAGTAGTTAAGATCTTTATAAACCGGCGTTAGCCCAGAAAGCTCTTAACTACTGACTTTTTTCTGCGGCTGGAGTTTTGTCGTTAGATTTCTAACGCTCACTTCAGCCACGACTCTAAATACCGGAGTTAGAAAGATCCCATTGAAAAGATAGGATACGCAATTGACGTAAGGGGATCTGCGGTATGGAAAAGTCGCGGCTGGAAAGTGAGCGTTAGACCCTTTCCTGACTGGCTCCAAATACCCGCTGTAGCCTAAAACCAGCGTTAGGAGCCTCTAACGCTGGTTTTGACGGCTACCGCCAAACTCTAAATCTAGGCCTTAATTTGTTATGTGTTAATTATTTAAGTATAATCCAATTTGGCTTCTTTTTTTTCATTTATGGAAGGAAACAATTTCAATATTTTTTTTAGAAATTAATTAATATAATACCACAAATAATTATTCATTCTTAACACACACTTCTTTCCTGACTGGAAAGCTATCACTTCTTTTTTTCTACGCCTGGCTAGACATGATTGTTGAGTAACTAATTGCAATTAGCTAATTCATCAGTGATACCTAATGCTTAACAAAGCTACTGAAAAAGTTCATTCATATTCACCATTTCAAATGAATCTTTTAAATTAACCTAACATGTAATTTGTATTCTGATTCAACCTTTACCTTTCATTTGTAGTAGATCTGTTGAATTTTTATAGAGTAATAAATAGTACTGAAGAACAGAGGGAAAGCTTTCATTGAAAATATTTAGGGCTATATTAATAGTGGAGTGGTAGTTTGCGCTCGCATTCGAGCGTTAATACTGCTGAAATTATTTGTTTGCGCAGTTATTTGCACATATTAAGAGTTGAAAGTAAAACGGTTGCTCTCTCGCGTTTGCAAAGTCGCAGTAACAAATAGACTTTGAAAAGTCACAAACACAAAATCGCATTCCCCCATAGACTTGAATGGAGCCAAAAACATTGGGGGGAAAAACAACACCAAAAGTCAAGCACACAAAATTGCAGTTATTTAAAAGCTCAACATAAGAAGATAATATTGGATATTTCAAAATCCAATTTGTGTGTTTCCAGGGCCACCACTAGAGGTTTAGGGGCCCCTTACTAGACTATTGATTGGAGACCCTCCCCCCTTTGCAAATGTTGTAAAAGTAATAACACACATACACAGAAATACACACAGAAACGCAGACACACTGAAACATGCAGACACACACTCTGACACACAAACACACGCATCCTCAGACACATGCACCATTTGACACACGTACACAAACACACTCTAACACTCACACAAACTTATATACACCCACACTGACACACACCCGACATACACTTACATGCACACACACTAAAACACAATTATAGTGATAAACATAACTCCAAGACCATAGTAGACAAACTAGTAAACATAGAAACATAGATATTGACGGCAGATAAGAGCTATAGGCCCAGCAAGTCTGCCCGATATTACCTAAAAGTATAAACTTATCTAGTTTGTAGTATAGCCTTATGCTTGTCCCATGCATTTTTAAAGTCCCCCACTGTGTTTGTTGCTACTACCTCTTGAGGAAGTTTATTCCATAAATCAATCACTCTTTCTGTAAAGTAGTGCTTCCTCAAATTACTCCTGAATCTACTACCCTTTAGCTTGAGATCATGAATCCTTGTTCTTGAATTTTCCATTTTATGTAAAATACCCACAGCCTCAGTTTTACTAAGCCCTTTAACGTACTTGAAAGTTGCTATCATATCACCTCTTTCCCTTCTCTCCTCTAAGCTATACATATTTAGGTCATTGAGCCTATCCTGGTAAATTTTATTTTTTAGACCATGTACCATTTTGGTAGCCCTCCTTTGCACAGATTCAAGTTTGTTAATATCCTTCTGAAGATATGGCCTCCAGAACTGCACACAATACTCAAAATGAGGCCTAACTAATGATCTATAAAGTGGCATAAGAACCTTACTATTTCTGCTGCAAATACCTCTACAAATACATCCAAGCATTCTGCTAGCCTTACTCGCTGCATTACTACATTGTTTACTAAGTTTTAAATCATCTGAAATAATAATTCCCAAGTCCTGTTCCTCATCTGTAACAGTCAGTGTCATTGAGTCTGTAATTAACATTTACTAGTCTATTTACTTATATGGCTTAGACTCCTTACAAGGTAATCCCTTTCTTTTCTTACTTTTAGAAAGTCTTGCTATAACCGGTACAATCTGCCATAATAAGTAAATAGACTACTAGTATGTCTACTATGGTATTGGGGTTATGTTTATCACTTGATCCTATTAGGGGAGCTTGATGCTGCTACTTATATATATCTGCACAGCCAGTATTCACTTATCATGCTTTTGTATTTATAGACATAGGTGATCTTGTGTTTTCATATTTTATTTCATACACATATATGTACAGTATATAGAGTATAGGTTTTGATTGATCAGAACTATATCTTATAGTAATGTGCACTGTATATACGATTTTGCATTCTGTATGACATGTATTTACTGATGTTTTTGAGGATTGCCATGACTATGGTTTTAGTGCAATTTTACTTCCTTGTGGGTGTGGCTTATATTGTTTAAAAAGCCTCTTGTGGTTTGTGTTTGAGTGTCTGAGGAAGGGAAGTGTGTCCCCAAAACGTCACGCTTGCTCTTTTAAAGTACACTTAAAACGACCAGAGAGTGGCTCCTTATATCCTTTATTTTAACTGTTGGCATACTGGTAGCTGAATACAAGGTGAGAGTGCTATTTTCTGGACTTTATATAAATATATATATATATATATATACAGTATATATATGAAATAAAGGATAGGAAATAAACAAACAACAAAAGGATAGACTCTAGTGGCGCAACCTATAAGGTACAGCAACGTAATAGTAATAGTACCAAAAAGTACCAGTACATAATATATATATGAAAAATGTAAGGCTGCCAGTAGCTAATAAGCAAAAAATACAATATCCCAATAGGGTGATAGATAATAAATGAATGGATATGTGGACCCACTATGGTATATATTATAAAAGCATATGCAAATTTCAATGTAAAATACAATACACAAAAACACAAAATATTCTGCACTGTATAATTGTTAGTAAACCATAATTAATTAATACGTGCAAAACAATAATGTGCAAACCAATTACTTCTGTAAAAAATATATAAATGAAATGTCCAGTAAAGTTAAGCCCAGACAAGACCAAAATTAATGGGCCAGTGCCGGTATTGGAATATGGGTTAACATGGATAAAAAAATCTTCATATGATAGAATGGTATTAGAGCCAGATACAGCTCTTCTGGGAACTTATATCAAAGTCATAGGTAGTAGGAATAATGACTCCCTTTGGGAGTTTAATCACACTCCTTCACTTCAATCCTATGAGGTAAGTGCCGCGTAGTGGGAGAAAACAAACCCTTGGGGATCCGGTTCAATGTCGTCCTCCTGTCTCTTTAAAACTTGCTGCTACTTCTCCCCAGAAGACGTTCTCCCAGCATGTGTAATGCAAAGACACAAAGAGAGAATAATAGTGCAACTCTGTGTATACAAATAACCTTTAACTTTATTTCCATAATATTGCGCTTACACATTAAAACCTCAATAAGATATGAGGTAATTAAAAACATGTACAGTCGTTTTGCATGCCTAATACAACTAGTAAAGCTTCAACGGTAGAGAGAGTGTCCTTAATATGGTGAAAAACACTTGTATAGTGCTGTGATAGTGTCCTAACGCGTTTCAAAGGGATTTTGTGTAGTACCCTTTTTCCTCAGAGGCTATCACCATTTGAAGTAGCGAAGCGTTTTAAATAAGTCTTTCCCGGGGCGGCGGCACGCCCCTGCTTGTTGTTGATTGGTTGTTGGTGTCAACCATGTGGTATTTAATTCAATCCATTGGTCCACACTTCTTTTAAGCGTACCAACTAAATACTTTCTTTTAACTTCATATAGAGCGTTATATCGTGTGCAACAGAAGCAGTGATATAACATAAATTGCACATACAAATATATAAAAATATACTTATCTAAAATATATATAGATGATGTAAAAAAGTGCAGTTTAGATATTCAGAGATACATGTTTCAGCTCAAACGTGAACTAAGTGTATGTTACAAAAGTTAGCTGATTCCAAATAGCGATGTCTATTATTTGCTTCCGATGAGTGTTTATATGTAATGTGAAGAGAATGTTGCATCCTAAAATTGATATACTTCAATATATTGAAAAAGTCCTAAATAAAAGGCTAACATTGAAACGGAACTAGTGCAATATAATATAAATGAAAGATAAAGCTAGAGATTTAGGCCTAGATTTAGAGTTTGGCGTTAGCCGTCAAAACCAGCGTTAGAGGCTCCTAACGCTGGTTTTGGGCTACCGCTGGTATTTAGAGTCGTGTAGGTAAGGGTCTAACACTCACTTTCCAGCCGCGACTTTTCCATACCGCAGATCCCCTTACGTCAATTGCGTATCCTATCTTTTCAATGGGATCTTTCTAACGCTGGTATTTAGAGTCGTGACTGAAGTGAGCGTTAGAAATCTAACGACAAAACTCCAGCCGCAGAGAAAAGCCAGGAGTTAAGAGCTTTCTGTGCTAACGCCGGTTCATAAAGCTCATAACTACTGTGCTCTAAAGTACAATAACACCCATAAACTACCTATGAACCCCTAAACCAAGGCCCCCCACATCGCCGCCACTCTATTAAAATTTTTTAACCCCTAATCTGCCGACCGCACACCGCCGCCACTTACATTATCCCTATGTACCCCTAATCTGCTGCCCCTAACACCGCCGACCCCTATATTATATTTATTAACCCCTAATCTGCCGCCCCCAACGTCGCCTCCACCTACCTACAATTATTAACCCCTAATCTGCCGACCGGACCTCACCGCCACTATAATAAATGTATTAACCCCTAATCCGCCTCACTCCTGCCTCACTAACCCTATAATAAATAGTATTAACCCCTAATCTGCCCTCCCTAACATCGCCGACACCTAACTTCAAGTATTAACCCCTAATCTGCCGACCGGACCTCACTGCTACTCTAATAAATTTTTTAACCCCTAAAGCTAAGTCTAACCATAACACTAACACCCCCCTAAGTTAAATATAATTTAAATCTAACGAAATAAATTAACTCTTATTAAATAAATTATTCCTATTTAAAGCTAAATACTTACCTGTAAAATAAACCCTAATATAGCTACAATATAAATTATAATTATATTGTAGCTATTTTAGGATTAATATTTATTTTACAGGCAACTTTGTAATTATTTTAACCAGGTACAATAGCTATTAAATAGTTAATAACTATTTAATAGCTACCTAGTTAAAATAATTACAAAATTACCTGTAAAATAAATCCTAACCTAAGTTACAATTAAACTTAACACTACACTATCATTACATTAATTAAATAAAATACCTACAATTACCTACAATTAAACCTAACACTACACTATCAATAAATTAATTAAATACAATACCTACAAATAAATACAATTAAATAAACTAACTAAAGTACAAAAAATAAAAAAGAACTGTTACAAAAAATAAAAAAATATTTACAAACATTAGAAAAATATTACAACAATTTTAAACTAATTACACCTACTCTAAGCCCCCTAATAAAATAACAAAGCCCCCCAAAAAATGACCTACCCTATTCTAAAAATAAAATAGAAAAGTTCTTTTACCTTACCAGCCCTTAAAAGGGCCCTTTGCGGGGCATGCCCCAAAGAATTCAGCTCTTTTGTCTGTAAAAAAAAAACATACAATACCCCCCCAACATTACAACCCACCACCCACATACCCCTAATCTAACCCAAACGCCCCTTAAATAAACCTAACACTAAGCCCCTGAAGATCTCCCTACCTTGTCTTCACCACACCGGGTCCCGATCGGTCCAGAAGAGCCTCCCAAGTCTTGATCCAAGCCCAAGCGGGGGCTGAAGAGTGACGTCCAACCTCCGGCTGAAGTCTTGATCCAAGCGGCGGCTGAAGAATTCCATCTTCGGGCAGAAGAGTAGATCCGGACCGGCAAACATCTTCATCCAAGCCGCATCTTCTATGTTCGTCCATCCGATGACGAGCGGCTCCATCTTGAAGACCTCCAGCGCGGATCCATCCTCTTCTTCCGACGATTAGACGACGAATGAAGGTTCCTTTAAGGGACGTCATCCAAGATGGCGTCCCTCGAATTCCGATTGGCTGATAGGATTCTATCAGCCAATCGGAATTAAGGTAGGAAAATTCTGATTGGCTGATGGAATCAGCCAATCAGATTCAAGTTCAATCCGATTGGCTGATCCAATCAGCCAATCAGATTGAGCTCGCATTCTATTGACTGTTCCGATCAGCCAATAGAATGCGTGCTCAATCTGATTGGCTGATTGGATCAGCCAATCGGATTGAACTTGAATCTGATTGGCTGATTCCATCAGCCAATCAGAATTTTCCTACCTTAATTCCGATTGGCTGATAGAATCCTATCAGCCAATCGGAATTCGAGGGACGCCATCTTGGATGACGTACCTTAAAGGAACCTTCATTCGTCGGAAGAAGAGGATGGATCTGCGCTGGAGGTCTTCAAGATGGAGCCGTTCATCATCGGATGGAAGAACATAGAAGATGCGGCTTGGATGAAGATGTTTGCCGGTCCGGATCTACTCTTCTGTCCGAAGATGGAATTCTTCAGCCGCCGCTTGGATCAAGACTTCAGCCGGAGGTTGGACGTCACTCTTCAGCCCCCGCTTGGGCTTGGATCAAGACTTCTGAGGCTCTTCTGGACCGATCGGGACCCGGTGTGGTGAAGACAAGGTAGGGAGATCTTCAGGGGCTTAGTGTTAGGTTTATTTAAGGGGGGTTTGGGTTAGATTAGGGGTATGTGGGTGGTGGGTTGTAATGTTGGGGGGGTATTGTATGTTTTTTTTTTTACAGGCAAAAGAGCTGAATTCTTTTGGGCATGCCCCGCAAAGGGCCCTTTTAAGGGCTGGTAAGGTAAAAGAGCTTTTCTATTTTAATTTTAGAATAGGGTAGGGCATTTTTTTTATTTTGGGGGCTTTGTTATTTTATTAGGGGGCTTAGAGTAGGTGTAATTAGTTTAAAATTGTTGTAATATTTTTCTAATGTTTGTAAATATTTTTTTATTTTTTGTAACTTAGTTCTTTTTTATTTTTTGTACTTTAGTTAGTTTATTTAATTGTATTTATTTGTAGGTATTGTATTTAATTAATTTATTGATAGTGTAGTGTTAGGTTTAATTGTAGGTAATTGTAGGTATTTTATTTAATTAATGTAATGATAGTGTAGTGTTAGGTTTAATTGTAACTTAGGTTAGGATTTATTTTACAGGTTTTGTAATTATTTTAACTAGGTAGCTATTAAATAGTTATTAACTATTTAATAGCTATTGTACCTGGTTAAAATAATTACAAAGTTGCCTGTAAAATAAATATTAATCCTAAAATAGCTACAATATAATTATAATTTATATTGTAGCTATATTAGGGTTTATTTTACAGGTAAGTATTTAGCTTTAAATAGGAATAATTTATTTAATAAGAGTAAATTTAAATTTATTTAGTTAGATTTAAATTATATTTAACTTAGGGGGGTGTTAGGGTTAGGGTTAGACTTAGCTTTAGGGGTTAAAAAATTTATCAGAGTAGCGGTGAGGTCCGGTCGGCAGATTAGGGGTTAATACTTGAAGTTAGCTGTCGGCGATGTTAGGGAGGGCAGATTAGGGGTTAATACTATTTATTATAGGGTTAGTGAGGCGGATTAGGGGTTAATACATTTATTATAGTGGCGGTGAGGTCCGGTCGGCAGATTAGGGCTTAATAATTGTAGATAGGTGGAGGCAACGTTGGGGGCGGCAGATTAGGGGTTAATAAATATAATATAGGGGTCGGCGGTGTTAGGGGCAGCAGATTACGGGTACATAGGGATAACGTAGGTTGCGGCGGTGTACGGAGCGGCAGATTAGGGGTTAAAAAAAATATGCAGGTGTCAGCGATAGCGGGGGCGGCAGATTAGGGGTTAATAAGTGTAAGGTTAGGGGTGTTTAGACTCGAGGTACATGTTAGGGTGTTAGGTGCCGACTTAGGAAGTGTTTCCCCATAGGAAACAATGGGGCTGCGTTAGGAGCTTAACGCTGCTTTTTTGCAGGTGTTAGGTTTTTTTTCAGCTCAAACTGCCCCATTGTTTCCTATGAGGGAATCGTGCACGAGTACGTTTTTGAAGCTGGCCGCGTCCGTAAGCACCGCTGGTATTGAGAGTTGCAGTGGCGGTAAATTATGCTCTACGCTCCCTTTTTGGAGCCTAACGCAGCCATTCTGTGAACTCTAAATACCAGCGGTATTTAAAAGGTGCAGGGAAAAAAAAGCATGCGTTAGCTACGCGGGTCGTTACCGACAAAACTCTAAATCTAGGCGTTAGAGATTTATGGTCCAAATATTTAAAATTCTATATTATAATAGAGTTAAGGATTAAGATGACTATCTCTATTTCTATTTGATACCCTCCCAACATCATCATCAGTTTATATGTATATAAGGCTAAACTAGTGTAATTTAGCGAAAAAATAGACCTAGGAGTTTACGGTCTCGTAATTTGAAATTATTCTATATTATAATGTAATAGAAGTTATGATAAAATGACTATCGCTGTTTGAACTACTATTTCGAACCAACCTCTGGATATAAGTAGATTCATATTAAAAAACTAGTTAATTGAAGGATTACCAAATTGAAAGAATAAATATGTCTAAATTAATGGTTATAGTCCATACACATTATATATATGTATAGGACCTGATGGTATTTAAAATAGTATTTTCCAAGTGTTTTTGAATATTTACCTTATATAAATTAATTAAAAGTTTTTTAAAAATATAAATATAAAATATGCATTAGTAAAAGTCTATATAAAGATTAAAATATGATATAATCTCTGATATATAAAATTGCATGAAATTATTAGAGAGAAGAATATACAAAATTAAAAATGATAGTAGTAATAGTATGTATATATTTTATTATATTATTTATTTATAGTTATAAAATTTGATTTAGTTCATTTTGTTTAAAAATTAGAAAAAGGGAAAAATTCCTCCTATTAATTAATTAAAAATTATTTAAAAATTACCGTTTGTTTTAAAAGATACAGAAAATCAGAGAGAAAGTATAAAATGATGTCTTAAACTAGACCAGAAAAGCAGCCAAATCAATATCTTTATTTAGTCCATGGGGTGCTAGAGTTCTGAGAGTATATATCCAGAAGGTCTCTTTTTTGCAAAGTTCCAATTCTATGTCCCCACCCCTTTTTCTTTCTGGGATTAATTCAATGATTGTTCCCTTTAGACATATGAGATTTTTGTTATGTTTTACCAAATAATGTGCAGAAAGGTTATGAGACGTGACACCTTCTATAATATTATATAAATGTTCAGACAGTCTTTTCTTATAGGGTCTAGTTGTGCGGCCCACATACTGTAGGCCGTACCCACATTCCAACAGGTAAACTACATTTTCTGTTTTGCAGTTACATAAAGTATTGATCTCAAATTCTTTTTTGGTAACTGATGATATTATTTTTTTAGTCAGTTTATTGTTCATATAATGGTGATCACAAGCTAGGCAATTCCGTCTATTGCATTTGTAAAAGCCAATAGTTGATTTATGTAGCCAGGTCTTTTTTATATCTGCAGTTCCTTTTAGTTGGCTCGGTGCTAGTATATTTTTTAGACTATGATTTTTTCTGTAAATCACGTTCGGTCCTTTTTCCGTGATCTCTTTCAATACTTCATCTTTTTTCAAAATTCCCCAGTGTTTTTTTATAATGTTACTTATTTCTACTGAGCCCTCATTATAAGTAGTAATAAAACTGACCCTATTCTTCTTACTATCCAATTCTTCAATTCATTTCTTTTTTGTCTTTACCTGTATTTAAGAGGTCATTTCTATTCATTTTTTTTACTCTGTCTAGAGTATTCTTCAATTTGTATTTGTTGTAACCTCTTGCTATAAACCTATCTGTCAGGTTCCTTGCCTCTTGGTTGAAATCTTCTTTTTTTGAACAGTTTCTCTTGATTCTTTGATACTGTCCCATAGGAATATTATCTATCCATTTCTTAGTATGCCCACTTTGGGCTGAAAGATAGCCATTACTGTCTGTTACTTTCTTGCACAGTTTAGTTTGTATAGTAAGATCTTCATGGAAGAATATTATGTCCAGAAATTCTATCTCAGCAGTGTTTCTTTTGCCAGTAAAAGAAAGATTATATTCGTTTACATTAAGGTGTTCAATGAATTTGTTCAAATCAGTATCTGTCCCCTTCCAGATGAACACAATATCATCTATATACCTTTTCCAAGTTACTATATTGGGAAGATATGTATTGTTGTTCCAAATTACTTCCTCTTCCCAAGCCCCCATATACAAATTGGCATAGCTCTTATATAGCTCTATATATATACTAGGCGATAAGCCTGCCCAGAGGGCGGTCTATGTTGAAAAAATACAAACCCACAAGCTAAATTTACAAAAAATAAAAAAAAAAAATAACAAAAAAAAAAATAAACAAAGCTATCCAAAATAAAAAATGTAAATCTAAACTAATACCCCTATACAAATAAAAAAATCCCCCCTAAAATAAAAATACCCCCTAATCTAATACTAAATTACCAATAGCGCAAAGTTAAACAGCTCTTTTAACTCTAAAAAATACTAAGTCCCACCTAACAGTAAACCCCCCACCTACAAAAAACCCAAAATAAAAAAAAACTAACACTAAAAAAACTAAACTACCCATTGCCCCTAAAGAGGCATTTGTATGTGCATTGCCCTTAAAAGGGCATTCGGCTCTTTTACTGCCCTTATAGGATTTTTCCTACCTTAATTCCTATTGGCTGATAGGATTTTATCAGCCAATCGGAATTCAAGGGACGCCATCTTGGATAATGTCACTTAAAGGACCAGCCATTCAGTCGTCGGCCGTCGGATGAAGAGGATGCTCCGCGTCGGATGTCTTGAAAATGGACCCGCTCCGCTCCGGAAGAATGAAGATAGAAGATGCCGCCTGGATGAACCCTTCTGCCGGTCTGGATGTCCTCTTCTGGCCGGATAGGATGAAGACTTCGGACCCTCTGGATGTCCACTTGTGCCCGGCTGGGTGAAGACGTCTCAAGGTAGGGTGATCTTCAAGGGGGTAGTGTTAGGTTTTTTAAGGGGGGATTGGGTGGGTTTTAGAGTAGGGTTGGGTGTGTGGGTGGTGGCTTTTAATGTTGGGGGGTATTGTATTTTTTTTACAGGTGAAAGAGCTGATTACTTTAAGGGCTATTTGTAATTTAGTATAGGGTAGGGAATTTTATTATTTTTGGGGGCTTTTTTATTTTATTAGGGGGATTGGATTAGGTGTAATTAGTTTAAAATTCTTGTAATTCTTTTTTTATTTTCTGTAATTTAGTGTTTGTTTTTTTCCGTAATTTAGTTTATTTAATTTAATTGTAATTAATTGTAGGCAGTTTAGGTAATTAGTTTAATTATAGTGTAGTGTTAGGTGTAATTGTAACTTAGATTAGGGTTTATTTTACAGGTAAATTTGTATTTATTTTAACAAGGAAGTTATTAAATAGTTAATAACTATTTAATAACTATTGTACCTAGTTAAAATAAATACAAAGTTGCCTGTAAAATAAATATAAATCCTAAGCTAGCTACAATGTAACTATTAGTTATATTGTAGCAAGCTTAGGGTTTATTTTATAGGTAAGTATTTAGTTTTAAAAAGGAATAATTTATTTCACTGTAGTAAATTTATTTAGATGTATTTAACTTATATTTAAGTTAGGGGGTGTTAGGGTTAGGGTTAGACTTAGGTTTAGGGGTTAATAAATTTATTATAGTGGCAGCGATGTTGGCGGCATCAGATTAGGGGTTAATACATTTAATATAGTTGCAGCGACGTTGGGGGGGCAGATTAGGGGTTAATAACTATAATGTATGTGTCGGCGATGTTGGGGGCAGTAGATTAGGGGTTCATAAGTATAATGTAGGTGGCAGCGGTGTCCAGAGCAGCAGATTAGGGGTTAATAATTATAATGTAGATGTCAGCGATAGCAGGGGTGGCAGATTAGGGGTTAATAAGTGTAAGATTTTGGGTGTTTAGACTCAGGGTTCATGTTAGGGTGTTAGGTACAGATATAAAATTCATTGCCCCATAGGAAACAATGGGGCTGCGTTAGGAGCTGAACGCTGCTTTTTTGCAGGTGTTAGGTTTTTTTCAGCCATCTCAGCCCCATTGTTTCCTATGGGGAAATTGTGCACAAGCACGTTTTGCCAGTTTACCGCTACCGTAAGCAACGCTGGTATTACAGTGAGATGTGGAGCTAAATTTTGCTCAACGCTCACTTTTCTGAGGCTAACGCTGACTTGCAGAAAACCTGTCATACCAGCGTTGTCTTAAGTGAGCGGTAAGAAAAAAAGGCTTGTTAGCCCTGCACAGCCTTACCGACAAAATCTCGTAATCTAGGCGTTAATTTGCAATGTGGGGTGATAGTG
Organism: Bombina bombina; assembly: GCF_027579735.1. Taxonomy (NCBI): domain Eukaryota; kingdom Metazoa; phylum Chordata; class Amphibia; order Anura; family Bombinatoridae; genus Bombina; species Bombina bombina. The sequence continues at coordinate 128,233,243 of NC_069508.1, forward strand.
GATTAGGGGTTAATAGATGTATTAGGTAGTTTGCAATGGTTGGCGGATTTAGGGATTAATAGTTTTATTATGTAGTTTGTTGTTTTTTTCTTAATACTTCGTACGGGCAATTATTATTTTTTTTTAATACTTAGTGCGTGCTGTTAGGTTTTATTTTGTTAATACTTATTGCGAGCGGTTAGTTTTATTTTTAATACTTATTGCGGGCGGTTATTTATTTATTTTTTTTAATACTTATTGCGTGTGGTCAGGTTTTTTTTTTTAATGCTCCATTTGCCTTCGCTGCATCCCGGTGGTTTTCAAAAATGGCAGGGTGGTGAAAGAATCCAACATGCCATTTTCAGAATCCACCAGGGTGCAGCTTTGCGTCTCGCAGCCAACATTACTTTGAGGATGCTTGCGCAACTGGCGGACACCAATAGTGATGTCGCGAACAGTTCTGCCGCGAATAGTTCGCAGCGAACATAGCATGTTCGCATTCGCAGCGAACATATGCAATGTTCGATCCGCCCCCTATTTGTCATCATTGAGTAAACTTTGACCCTGTAGCTCACAGTCACAAGACACATTCCAGCCAATCAGCAGCAGACACTCCCTCCCAGACCCTCCCACCTCCTGGACAGCATCCATTTTAGATTCATTCGGAGCCTGCATTCTTAGTGAGAGGAGGGACAGTGTAGCTGCTGTTGATTTAATAGGGAAATCGATAGCTAGGCTAGTGTATTCAGTGTCCACTACAGTCCTGAAGGACTCATCTGATCTCTGCTGTAAGGACAGCACGCCAAAAAGCCCTTTTTAGGGCTAGAACATCAGTCTGCTTTTTTTTTTTTTTTTTCCTGTGTAATCTAATTGCAGCCTGCCTGCCAGCTCAGGCTCACAGCGTATACTGTGCCCACTTGCCCAGTGCCACCACTCATATCTGGTGTAACAGTACTGTACATTTAAAAAAAAACAAAAAACTTTTTTTAATTTGAAATAATAGCAGTCATTTTCCTTCACACGTGTGCGTTTGAGGTCCTGCCAGGGCACAGTGTGACACCAGTGCAAGTCATATCTGCTAAAACAGTAGATGACTGAAACGTCGTTGTCTTTTTGTATGTTTCATCATTAAAACAGTTAAAATTTCCTAAAGTGTGGTGCTGCTGCTCTTTTCTACAAATACTGCGTTTGAGGTCCTGCCAGGGCACAGTGTGACACCAGTGCAAGTAGCATATCTGCTAAAAAAAAGTAGTGTACATTTAAAATTAAAAAAAAAACTTTTTTTAATTTGAAATAATAGCAGTCATTTTCCTTCACACGTGTGCGTTTGAGGTCCTGCCAGGGCACAGTGTGACACCAGTGCAAGTCATATCTGCTAAAACAGTAGTGTACATTTTTTAAAAAAAAAGAACCTTTTTTTTTATTTGAAATAATAGCAGTCAGTATCCTTCACACGTGTGCATTTCAGGTCCTGCCAGGGCACAGTGTGACACCAGTGCAAGTCATATCTGCTAAAACAGTAGTGTACATTTAAAAAAAAAAAAAAAAAACTTTTTTTACTGTGAAATAATAGCAGTCAGTTTCCTTCACACGTGTGCGTTTCAGGTCCTGCCAGGGCACAGTGTGACACCAGTGCAACTCATATCTGCTAAAACAGTAGTGTACATTTTAAAAAAAAAAAAAACCTTCTTTTACTGTGAAATAATAGCAGTCAGTTTCCCTCACACGTGTGCGCTCCAGGTCCTGCCAGGGCACAGTGTCACACCAGTGCAAGTCATATCTACTAAAACAGTAGTGTACATACATTTAAAAAAAAAAACAACCTTTTTTTACTGTGAAATAATAGCAGTCAGTTTCCCTCACACGTGTGCGTTCCAGGTCCTGCCAGGGCACAGTGTCACACCAGTGCAAGTCATATCTGCTAAAACAGTAGTGTACATTTCAATAAAAAAAAACCTTACACTACCTGAACGATACAACATCATACCTGATGTTTTAAAGCACGTTATTCCAAACAATTTAGGAATGTTAGGTGATTTATGCCCTTTATGGATTAAAACCAGACTCTGCATCAACTATGTAATTTTCCATGGGAGTTTGCCATGGATCCCCCTCCGGCATACCACAGTCCAGGTGTTAGTCCCCTTGAAACAACTTTTCCATCACTTTTGTGGCCAGAAAGAGTCCCTGTGGGTTTTAAAATTCGCCTGCCTATTGAAGCCTATGGCGGTTCGCCCGGTTCGCCGGTTCGCAAACTTTTGCGGAAGTTCGTGTTCGCCGTTCGCGAACGCAAAATTTTAGGTTCGCGACATCACTAGACACCAATGGATGCGTTACAAACATGATTATAGTATATATATATATATATATATTTATATATATATATATATATATATATATATATATATATATATATAGTTAAATGTGACATTTTGTGCTAAATGTAATTAAATTATGCACAAATAACTTTGCTACTCTGTATAATTCAAAGCAAATTAATAAACACATCAATGTTTTTCTCAATGTAAAATTTAAAACAGAGCAAAAAAATGCAGAATGGACAAAAGTTTGTTGTGGAGCATTTGGTCATCTAAGCGGTGTATCTTTTTTTTTTGTTTATCAGCTATGTGACAGATTATGACAATATATGTATTTCCTATTACACTATACCCTCAGGCAATTACCAAGCCAACTCAGGTGTATAATAACCTCAAGGTTATAGCATTATAAAAATTTGAGAAACACCTATAAAAACAATGTATGATTTATATGTATAGTTATTTCCTTTTAGCAATGCCAATAATTATTCTTCATTTTACATTTCCAAATCAAAAGAAATTGCTGGGGAGGCATAATACCAATTTATTTCATTTTACAAGTGCTACATTGTAAAATATATGAATACAAAATACATGTTTTGAATACAATTTAAACTGTTATTTTGTGAGCAAAATTTGTATTGTTAGTAGTCTCAGGATTTATCCCTTCAAAAAACTGTTACATTTTTTTAGCCTCTATGACCTACAAGAGATAGATATATATGAGCTATCACCCTGATCAAATAATGTGTACAATATTTTACAGTTAGGCTTTTGAAGCCTGGAAAAGTGGAAACATACGGCTAGATTACGAGTTGTGCGTTAGGGTTATAAAGCAGCGTTGGTCGGTCCCAACGATGCTTTTTAATGCCCGCTGGTATTACGAGTCTTGCAGCTACAGGTGGACCGCTCACTTTTTTGGCCAGACTCGTAAATACCGCAAATCCACTTATGTCAATTGCGTATCCTCTTTTTTCAATGGGACTTGCATAGCGCCGGTATTATGAGTCTGACCCTCTCCTGTCAAGCCTGGTAACGCATTTTAAAGTCAGTAGTTAAGAGTTTTACACTACAACGCCGTAGCATAAAACTCTTAACTAAAGTGCTAAAAAGTACACTAACACCCATAAACTACCAATTAACCCCTAAACCAAGGCTCCCCTACATCGCAAACACTAAAATACATTTTTTAACCCCTATTCTGCCGAACCAGACATCGCCGCCACTATAATAAATATATTAACCCCTAAACCTCTGCACTCCCGCATCGCAAACACTATTTAAATATTATTAACCCCTAATCAGCCGGCCCTAACATTGCTGACACCTACCTACATATATTAACCTCTAATCTGCCACCCCCAATGTCGCCGCCACTATAATAAAGTTATTAACCCCTAAACCTAAGTCTAACCCTAACCCCCCCTAACTTAAATATAATTTAAATAAATCTAAATAAAATTACTACAATTCACTACATTTTTCCTGTTTAAAACTAAATACTTACCTGTAAAATAAACCCTAAGCTAGCTACAATATAACTAATAGTTACATTGTAGCTAGCTTAGGGTTTATTTTTATTTTACAGCCAACTTTGTATTTATTTTAACTAGGTACAATAGTTATTAAATAGTTATTAACTATTTAATAACTACCTAGTTAAAATAAAGACAAATTTACCTGTAAAATAAAACCTAACCTAAGTTACAATTACACCTAACACTACACTATAATTAAATTAATAACCTAAACTAAATACAATTAATTACAATTTAAAAAAAATATCTAAAGTACGAAAAAAACCCCACTAAATTACAGAAAATAATAAACAAATTACAAGATTTTTAAACTAATTACACCTAATCTAATCCCACTAACAAAATAAAAAGCCCCCCAAAATAAAAAAGCCCTACCCTACACTAAATTACAAATAGCCCTTAAAAGGGCCTTTTGTGGGGCATTGTCCCAAAGTCATCAGCTCTTTTACCTGTAAAAAAAATTACAATTCCCCCCAACATTAAAACCCACCACCCACACAACCAACCCTACTCTAAAACCCACCCAATCGCCCCTTAAAAAAACCTAACACTAACCTCTTGAAGATCACCCTACCTTGCATCCTCTTCATCTGGAGTCTTCTTCAACAATGACGGTTCCTTTAAGTGACGTCATCCAAGATGGCGTCCCTTCAATTCCGATTGGCTGATAGAAATCAGTCAATCGGAGTTAAGGTAGGAAAAATCCTATTGGCTGATGCAATCAAGCCATCAACCACAAATACGCTGGAATTCTGCAGCGTAATTGTGGCAAGCTCAATTCGACCTAGTTATCAAAGCCTACAGACCGGCAAAATTTGAAATTTGTGACGTAACATACGATCCGCCATTCTCAATCCGACACAGATCGATGCTTATGTCATTACATATGTTCCGAATACACATTCAGCACTATTTGACACTTTTTCAAAGTTATCAAATAGTTAACCGGTACGCTCACGGCTATTCCGGCCCTGCGTACCTGGTTTTCAATTCGCCACCCGGGAGGCCGCGGATGCCATAGGAATCAATGGGAGTCTGAAAGCAGAGAAAGTTTAGATATCCCATTGATTTCTATGGTAGAAAACCAGTAACGTTTACACCTAACACCCTAACATAAGCCCTGAGTCTAAACACCCCTAATCTGCCGCCCTGACATCGCCGCCACTAAATAAAGGTATTAACCGCTATCCCACTGCTCCCGGACCCTGCCTCCACTAAATAACAGTATTAACCCCTATCCCGCCGCTTCCGGACCCCGCCACCACTAAATAAATGTATAACCCCTATCCCGCTGCTCCCAGACCCCGCCACCACTAAATAAATGTATTAACCCCTAAACCCCCTGGCCTCCCACAACACAAACATTAACTAAACCTATTAATCCCTAAACCGCCATCCCCCCACATCGCCATAAACTAAATTAAGCTATTAACACCTAAACCTAACAACCCGCTAACTTTACATTAAAATTACAACATCCCTATCTTATAATAAATTAAAACTTACCATTAGAATTAAAATAAACTATATTAAACTATTAATTAACCTACCCTAACTATTATACTACAATTACATTAAACTAGCAATTAAATTAACTATATTACATACTAAAAAAACCCTAACCCTACTCAAATTATTTAAATATACTATTAAGTACTAAGGTACAAAAAAAACCACTAAGTTACAAAAACAAACAAACACTAAGTTACAAAAAAAAAAAAAAAACCACAGTATCAAACATAAAAATTAATTACACCTAATCTGATAGCCCTATCAAAATAAAAAAAAACCCCTAGCCTACAATAAACTACCAATGGCCCTTAAAAGGGCCTTTTGCGGGGCATTGCCCCAAAGAAATCAGCTCTTTTACCTGTAAAAAAAAAATACAAACACCCCCCAACAGTTAAACCAACCAACCCCCCCCCCAAATAAAAAGCCTATCTAAAAATACCTAAGCTCCCCATTGCCCTGAAAAGGGCATTTGTATGGGCATTTAGCTCTTTTACCTGCCCAGACCCTACTCTAAAAATAAAACCCACCCAAAAAACCCTTAAATAAACCTAACAATAACCCCGACGATCCAATAGCATCAATAGCAAATCAAGCAAGCAGACTGCAGTACTTTACTATTTACTTACCACTCAAAAAATCATAAGTAATTATACACATTAATTTGTATAAGACCATAAATTGCTGCATTTCATTACAGCAAAAACACACATACAAATGCAATTCATTTGAAAGCTTTTGTGACTTAAATTAAAGTAGAAATTTAGCAAACACATAGTTCTTTTCCCTTCTCAGAATGAAGGTGATTTCTGTAGGGCTTTATAATAAACTTGATTTATTTGAATATTCTTCTGAACAAAAGCTCTGTCAACCTATTGATCAATGTCATATTCATAATAGCTTGCCAACACAGACATTTACGTCTTTGAATATGCTAATGCCATTGGTTGTCATAAAGACAAATGCCACCCACCAAGATTTATTTAGAAATATTTTTAATTTTTTATTGTACGTTGTGTTATGCAGTAAAATAGAGGTTTAATTAGACATTTTAATTAATCTGATTTTGTATAGTGGTAGTATAATGGAATTATTTATTAAAAATAATTTCATTTTGAATTTTATTGAAATATATGTAGTTTAAGGGTTATTTTTTTCTTACTACAGGTTCATTTTTTTTCATGATAAATTGCTATGTAATTATTTCAGATTATTATTATATTACATATTTATTTTTGCCAGTAAATTGCTAAACTTATTAATGGGAAGAGGACACACAGAACTTGCACCAGCAACCATTCAGTAGAGTAATAGCATAGGAATTTAGATTGAGACAAAAGATAGTGAGGCCGTAGACTGTTTATTCTGGCTAGTGTTAGTGTATGTGAGTATGCTATGTGTTTAACGTGGCTGTTATATGAATAGAGCTGCTTGTAAATAACTGGGTTCATCATTAAAGGGACAGTCTACTTGATAATATTTATTGTTTAATAAGATAGATAATCCATTTATTTACTAATCCCCAGTTTTGCATAACCCACACGGTTATATTAATATACTTTTTACGTCTGTAATTACCTTGTATCTAAGCCTCTGCAGACAGCTCCCTTATCTCAGTTCTTTTGACAGACTTGCACTCACCCCACACACACTCACAACTAGGGATGGGCGAATGTTTCTAAAAAAATCGAAATTTAAAATGAATTTTGATACATTCGTTCGTTCGAATTGAATTTCGAATGTTTATATAATATTCTAACATTCTATTTTCGTTTTCGAATTTTTCAATAAAGTTAAAAAATATTCGTTTGAATAATAGAATGTTTAGCTATGTATTCATTCAATTTCGAAATGTAATATTCGAATTCGAATGTAACATTCGAATTCGAATGTGACATTCAAATTCGAAATAGTATTTCTAGTCTACAACTGTGTTTAATAAATGTAATATTCGAATTTGAATGCTACATTCAAATTTGAATGTCACATTCGAATTTGAAATAGTATTTCTAGTCTAATACTGTGTTTTAACTGTGATATTCGATTCGAATGTGACATTCAAATTTTAAATAGTATTTCTAGTCTAATACTGTGTTTTATAAATGTAATATTCGAATTTGAATGTGACATTCGATTCGAATGTGATATTCAATTCGAATAAGACATTCGAAATGGTGTTTCTAGTCTACAATTGTGTTTTATAAATGTAAAATTCGAATTCGAATGTGATATTCGAATGTAACATTCGAATTTGAATGTGACATTCGAATTTGAATGTGACATTCGAAAACTGTAAATAACATTCGAAAATCGAATTGTTAAGAATATTCGTTCTTATCAACATTCTATTATGTGAAACGAATTTCTAAAATAACATTTGTTCTAACATTCGAATTCGGATATAAACACATTCGCCCATCCCTACTCAAAACACACACCACACATTATACAACACACCACACACACACTCTCAAACAACACACACCACACACTTGCATACAACACGCACCACACACAATCTTTTACAATACACACACAATTCATGACCCATTAATCATGGTGTTGCGACCCATAGTAATAAGACCCGACCAATAGTTTAAAGATCCCTGCCCTAGACCATGCAGAGGGACTCTAGCAGGTAGATTTACTATGTATTTCTCTTTTTTGGGATCATCTATATGAAATTAGGGTGAATAACACATTAATTTCAATGCACATCTATAGGGAGCTCAAAATGCAAATATGCAGGGAATGACATCTCTTTTCTTTGTGTTCACTGGTGTTACATTTATATTTTCTGTGTCAACAGAGTAAAAATGCTTATTTGTGCTCTAGGTATTTATCTGAACCCTGGATTAATTGTATGCAATTATTTTTTCTGCACTGCTGGCACTTAAATCAATCTTCACAGTTCTTAGGGTTCTGTCAGCTAGAAAAAAAAACTTTAAAAGGATAGGACACCCATCTTTTTTCTTTCATGATATAGAGCATGTCATTTTAAACAACTTTCTAATTTACTTCTATTATCATTCTCTTTGTATCTTAGCAGGGATGTCTCTCTTTATATGGCAATTAAACCAGGATGTGGGAGGGGCACAGTATGTGGGAGGAGCACAAGAGGTGGGAGGTGCAATAGGGTGTGTGAGGGGCTGATGAGGTAGGAAGGTGGAACAAAAAGGGGATAAGGGGGCCCTGCCACACTTTTGCCCGGGAGCCTTGGTTGGTCTTAGTCCGCCCCTGTCTGTGTATTAACATCTTGCGCAATAAAAAAATAACACTCCTTACTGATTGCATTTTTGAGTCCTACTTCTAATCCAGGCCATTATAGGGAAGTCTTATATCCCTTAAAGGCTTTGGAAGTAAGGGATAAGTCAGGGAATGTCCATGTTCTAAACTCAAACCTTCCATAAAATGTTTAAGATAAGTATTGTAAAAATAATGCAAATTTCACTTATAGTTAACTTGACCCGATTTCCTGCAATTTGCCATGAAAAAGTGTGTTTTTCTCCAACTCCAAAAGAGATATAAGTAAATACTGAAACTTCACAACTGTCCTGAATTGTGCAGGATTTTCTTGGTGGGTAAGTTATGTGCTGTTGTTTTTCTTGCACTTTTGTCTATTCTTTGTAAGGTTTTATTTCACAAAGTAAATCTTGGTTTGGTATAATGCACCACCCTACAGACCAGCTACCTGATACTTAGATTCACCCACTCGGTTAATTCATTAATGCCTTCAGTTTTCACCTGCTATCTACTGGGATATTATGATTTAATAAGATAAATTATCTGGGCTAAATATCCAGATGGATATTTGTATTCCTTATTTAACTAGTTCTTGCCAGCATATGAGTAAATTGGACTTTTTCGTTGTAAATGCAATTGTGTGTGTGTGCGCGTTTTTGCTCCCCTGATAAATTATTTGTAAAAACAAATTAAATTACAATATCATTACTTACTCTGTGGACCACCTAAAATCTGCTAAGAAATACCAATCCATGTCCATGGTCTACAAAGTCACACCTCCCTGACCAGTGCAACAGGATACCTTGGTTCTTGTTACAGTTTTTCACCTACTAAACAGTTGACATACTTTATCATTTTGGATTTGGAGGTTTTTCTTTCTTTTGTGACTCCCTTGGGTTTACCAGCCTCTTCAGCTGCACTAGTTTTGGTTCCAACATTTTACATCCCAATGGCTTTAGTTGTAAAAATTTCATCCCAACTTTTTAATTAAAGGGACACTAAATGCAAACTGGAATTTGAATACATTTGGCTCTTTATTCCCTCCATTGCACTGGTTTTTAAACCTGTCCTCAGGCCTCCCCAGCATGGCCACATTTTGAGGATATCTGAAATAGAGCACAGGTGAAATAATCAGCTGATTAATTAACTTTCACCTAGATTATGAGTTTTGCGTTAAACACGGTGCGTAACTAATGCAAAAAATTTAGAGGTACTGCACTTTTCATAATGCTGCCATTACGAGTTACTGAAAAACCTCCTTTTGGTGTGCGCTATGGTGCTCCATACCGAAAAAAAGCCAAGGGCTGAGTTTACGTGCTTGTGCACGCTTTCCCCATAGACATCAATGGTGTTAGAAAAAACTTACACCTGCGATCAAGGAATGGCAAATCACCATAACGCAACTCCATTGATGTCTATAGGGGAAAGAAAGTTATGTTTAAACCTAACACCCTAACATAAACCCCTAGTCTAAACACCCCTAATCTGCCGCTCCCCAACATCGCCGACACTAATAAAAGTTATGAACCCCTAATTTGAATAGCCAATAGGATTTCAGTAGCTCTCATCCTATTGGCTGATTTAAACATTGGCCGCAAGTCTGCAGGGGGCGGCGTTGCACCAGCATTCAGCAATGTCTGACGGACCTGATCCGCACTGTCGGATCAGGTCCGACAGACATTTGATAATTTGGCCTCTTAGGCTTAGGCTTTAAGAGAATTCAAAACTGTGAAATGTTGTGTTCATTTTCTGTTGCCATGCTTTATAGTTATACATTTTTTATTTCTCCCTACATATTAGTCCCAAAATAATCGGGCTTAATAGCTTTATTTAGTGTCTGTGATGTCGGGGAGCGACGGATTAGGGGTTAATATGTTTATTTTAGTGTCTGCGATGTGGGTGGCAGATTAGGGGTTAATAGGTGTAATATAGTAGTTTATGGATGTTAGTGTACTTTGTAACATTTTAGTTATGAGTTTTGTGAAACATTTTTGTTTCGCAAAATCCATAACTACTGGTCTCAGATGGCGGAATGACTTGTGTCTGTATAGGCTGTAATGCAAGCAATTTAGCCGGACCGCACAACCTGTAATACGGCGCTATGGAAAATTCCGTACTCAAACATCATTTTTTGAGTGCGGAATGCTTGTGGTATAGCTATATCGCCGTGACTCATAATTTGCGTTACCGGCCATTCCAGCGAAATGGCCAATTTATCAGTGGTAATAGCCGTACCGCACCATAATGCAAAACTCATAATCTAGACCATTGTTATTTTACCTGCTCTCATCCTAGGTTATCTTGAAAACATGGCCTGTTGTGGAGGCCCGAGAACAGGTTTGAAAACCAGTGCTCTATTGCATATACCCACATCAGAATTCAGATGAGACCCATTTAAGCAGTGGTGTACATTACTAAATTAAATTACTATTTTATTGGTTAAAACTCTCTTAGACAGTTTTTTTAAATACTGTGTCATTTTTAAATGTGAATTCTTCACTGCCCATTTTTCGATAATACATTTTTTCACTTAACAGAAAATTTAAAAAATCTGGACATTCAATTTCTTTGAATTAAATCTTAAATGGACATAAAAGCCAAATAAAAGTTTCATTGTTCATAATGAGGCACCGAAATATCAATGTGCGCATGGACATGATTGGCTGTAGCTGATCATGTCCGCCGCACATAGATAAATGTCGACAGCATATGCTGTTGGCATTTATCATTGCACAAGCATTTTACTAGATAGGCCAATCGAGGCAAATTGGCCGCTAGCAGGGGGTGGCAATTGGGCGGATTGTTGTCCGCCACCTCAGAGCTGGCGGACGAGTTAAGGAGTAGCGTTCTTAAAGGGAACCCACATTTTTTCCCTGCATGTCCTTGGTCTGGAAAGCAGCTGGAAGCAATCCTGATCACTTCCAGCTGCTTTCCGGTTATTGCAGGATGCCTCGATATCGAGGCACCCTGCAATAAAAAATTTTAGCCACTCTGTGGCTCTCTCTGCACCGGAGATCAGTGGCTATTTTCGTTGGTAGGTGGGAGCCGGTATGGGAGGCGGGTGGTGGCCATCGATGGCCCTGCTGATCTGGAGGGGGGCGGGATCGTGGGTGGGAATGGCCGGGGGCGCGCACGGACGTGCGCACGTGCACGGAGGGGCGGGCGCGTGCACGGGGAGGGAGCGGGTGGGAACCGCTACACTACAGAAAAAAAGTGTACAGAAATGAAAAAATGGGGGGGGGAAATATATTAAAAAACCCATCAGTTAGGTGGTGTTGGTTAGTCTGTGGGGGGGGGGGAGCTACACTACAGAAAAAACGGCAAAAAAATAAAAAAAAAAATATTTTTTTTTGCAAACTGGGTACTGGCAGACAGCTGCCAGTACCCAAGATGGCCCCCAATAAGGCAAAGGGGGAGGGTTAGAGAGCTGTTTGGGGGGGGGATCAGGGAGGTTGGGGGCTAAGGGGGGGATCCTACACAGTAGCATATGTAAATATGCTTAAAAAAAAAACGTTTATTTAAAAAAAAAAAAAAAAAACTTTTATTTTAGTACTGGCAGACTTTCTGCCAGTACTTAAGATGGCGGGGACAATTGTGGGGTGGGGGAGGGAATAGGGTTGCCACCTGTCCCTTAAAATACAGAACACTTATAAGTTACACATGCTGCAGGGTGTGCAGGCAGGAATAGGAATAGTGCTGTCCAGAAACACAATACATATTCCTCTCTGCACACCTTGCAGCATGTGTAACTTATAAGTGTCCAGGAAAACATGGCTGAGGTGGCAAACCTAGGAGGGAAGGGAGCTGTTTGGGAGGGATCAGGGGGTGGGATGTGTCAGGTGGGAGGCAGATCTCTACACTAAAGCTAAAATTAACCCTGCAAGCTCCCTACAAACTACCTAATTAACCCCTTAAATGCTAGCCATAATACACGTGTGATGCGCAGCAGTATTTAGCGGCCTTCTAATTACCAAAAAGCAACGCCAAAGTCATATATGTCTGCTATTTCTGAACAAAGGGGATCCCAGAGAAGCATTTACAACCATTTGTGCCATAATTGCACAAGCTGTTTGTAAATAATTTCAGTGAGAAACCTAAAATTGTGAAAAATTTTGCGTTTTTTTTAATTTGATCGCATTTGGCGGTGAAATGGTGGCATGAAATATACCAAAATGGGCCTAGATCAATACTTGGGGTTGTCTACTACACTACACTAAATCTAAAATTAACCCTAGAAGCTCCCTACATGTTCCCTAATTAACCCCTTCACTGCTGGGCATAATACACGTGTGGTGCGCAGTGGCATTTAGCAGCCTTGTAATTACCAAAAAGCAACGCCAAAGTCATATATGTCTGCTATTTCTGAACAAAGGGGATCCCAGAGAAGCAGTTACAACCATTTATGCCATAAAGTATATTTATTCACATTGATTTTACATTCAGACTATCGAATAGACACTACATTTCCAAAATGCAGTCTAAGGATGATAGAAACAAAAAACGGTCCAACTATATCCTACAAAGTAGTACTGTGACCATAGAAACATATTCTGATCCCAATATTCTTAAATCTATGAAAGATTTGTTCCATCTGCTTGAAGAGGAACTAATGAAAGAACACCGGCACTGGTGGGATCTTAAAACTCTAGAAAAATATTTAGAAATCAAACAGATTCCCAGAGGTTTGCGGATTTTAAAACATTGTTCTTTTAAAGAAGATAAGGACCTCCTAGAAAGTTGGTACAAAGCCCTAGATGAATGCTCCTTTAGTCTAATTAAAATCTTAATAGATCATAGAAAAAAACTCACTGATGAGTGTAGTCACAACATAGAAAAAATTCAGAAAGACTTACAGGTACATGTCAATAATCCAGAATATTCAAATACTTTAAAAGAAATCAATGACCGCACTGATAAATACCAAGATGAGATTGTTTCAAACAAAAGCAAAAAACTACAAAGGGACCAATTAGATTATAACAATGATCAAGTATATACTTTCAATAGAATAGAGAAAGACAAGTATATACCTTCACCTAAAGATAACAGTAGGGGACATCAGAACTCTTATGTTCCTAGAAAAACAGAAGGTCAGAACTGGACTACAGTCCAAAACAAAAGTTATCAAAGAGAACATTTTAGAAGTCAGAGTAACACACATCATACAAATGGAAATTATAGATATGATCAACATGACAATAACAGACCAAATCACGCAGCAAATCAGAGCAATTATGGACCAAGAATCCACCAATCAAACACAAACAAACATACATCATATCATCACCATGGGACCTATCAAAGTCAATTCCATGGGAATAAGAATAACACCTACAAACCACGTTATAACTCTCCATACCAAGGCCCTATGCCCTATTCACATCCAAACACACACAAAAATACCTTCAATCAGGGCTCAAAAGATGAGTATTTACAACAGAATCATAGAACACTTTTAGAAAGACCACATGACCAGACACCAAAATCAAACATTTCTTTCGAACATCAGAATAGATTTGGCATTTTAGCATCGATTTCTGATGGAGAAAATATGCCCAGCACTTCACATGAATACTCTTCATCTTTTTTAGAGAACGGCCACAACCAAAACAGATTATTTTTTCCGCACACCAATTTAGAAAATCAAAGAAAAAGACCATTCCCTTTAGAGGTGCAAGAGGAAGGGGTCTTTCAGCCCAAAAAGAGAAACTTTCCAAATTAGAACATGGTATATTTAATTTGTCATCACATACTTTAACCACCAATGAAAAAAGAGTCCTTCACAAGGGTCTCTCCTATTGTCCTCCCAATCCCCACAACTTATATAATCTGTTTGTTGATGTCAACAAATTTACAAGAAAATTATCTTTGCAAAAATTTTTTGCACAGAAAAAACTCAAACAACAAAAACATACACACACGGATAATACACAGCCTATTTTAGGGAACAGTATGAACCCCAACAGAAATATGCAAGTGATATATTCAGAAACAGAGGGCCTAACTACTCATCTGTTTGAAGATTACATCCACACAGACATAAAGGTTAAATCTCAATTTATACCATCACTATCAACTAATCATTATATTGAACTATTTCAAAGATCAGTCATTGAAGATCTAGAGAAATTATCCAAAAATCAAAAGAAACAATATTATTTTCATAAAAGTGAACAAATAGCTTTACATACTTTGGCCAATAACAGAAATTTGATAATCAGGGATGCCGACAAGGGCGGTGGTATTGTCTTACAAGACATTGGTGACTATTTAAAAGAGGCAAATAACATTTTAACAGATACAAACTATTACAGAGAAATCATGTTCAATCCCACTAATACCTTTATAAAGGGATATAATGATCTGATACAGAAAGGAATGGCAACAGGCATTTTGAACAAAGAAGAAAAAGAATTTCTAAAAGTAACCAATCCTAGTGTAGCACACTATTATCACCTGCCCAAAATACATAAAAACCAAGCTAATCCACCTGGGCGCCCTATTATAGCAGGTATAGGCAATCTCACCTATAACCTATCTTTTTATATAGACCAATTTCTACAAAAATACGTGGTCAATTTACCTTCTTATATCAAAGACAGTACTCACCTTTTATACCAACTCAGAAATGTTTGCAATAACAATAACCTAATATGGATCACTTGTGATGATGGTTCCCTCTATTCCAATATTTGTCACAACATGGGAATCAATGCGATTTCAGTTTTCCTAGAGAAAGATCTATACATGCCAGATCTTCAAAAGGAATTCATTTTGGAAGGGATAGAGTATATACTCAAACATAATTATTTTATCTTTCAGGACAAATTTTTTCTGCAAGTCAAGGGTACGGCCATGGGTACCAGGTTCGCCCCAAGTTTTGCCAATCTCTTTATGGGAATTTTTGAAGATCAATACATTTACTCTGCAAACTTTTGGGCGAACCTGGTATTCTATGGCCGTTACATTGACGATCTCATTTTTATTTTAAAAGGGGATATTGCTCTAGCCAATTCAATAGTAGAACATTTAAATAACAACCATATGGGTCTTACTTTCACAGCTAATATCCAAAATTCCTCAATAGAATACTTGGATTTATTGTTGAGCTGGGGTAGTACAGGGAATGTTGTCTCCAAAACCTTTTTCAAAAAGGTGGATAGCAACAGTTACCTTGATTATTCCAGTAACCACCACATTGGGTGGAAAAGAAATATCCCTTTTAGTCAATTCCAAAGAATTCGTCAGAATTGTTCAGAGTTAGATACCTTTGACTCACAAAGCATGATTTTGTATCAACGTTTTTTGGACAAAGGTTACCCAGCTGATTTACTTGATCGATGTTTAAAAAAAGCACGAGACTTGGATAGAGATCTCTTTTTTGAAAAGTTTGAAAATAACACAACCAATCCAAACAAAACAATTAATAGGGATGAAAAAATAGTGAACCTCTCTTTATAACACAATACAACAGCAATCATAAAAAAATTTGCAATATACTCAACAAACATTGGAACATTATTCAAAAGGATCCTTTTTTAAAAAATATAGTTAAGGAGAGACCTAAAATTGTTTACAGACGGGCACCAACCCTTAGGAACAAACTAGCACCTAGCAAAAGGGTAAAACACAGCCAGTCATCTATAAGTAATTTGAAAAAAACACAGAGTTTTTTGAGATTATATGGTTCATATAAATGTGGCAAAAGAGGATGTAATATGTGTAAATTTATATGTTCTCAAAAAACATTTAAATCTAACACTACTGGTTTGTCTTATCAGATATCACATCGCCTCAATTGCGAATCTAAGTATATTATATATCTTTTAAATTGTGTTTGTGGGGTCCAATACATTGGGTGTACCATTAGGAACATACGCACCCGTTGGGGTGAACACTATCGGAATTGTAAAAACTGTAAAAAAAGTAAGATTAATCACAGTGTTCCAAATCACTGTGAAACAATACATGATGGTAGAGCAGATATTTTTAAAATAATTCCGATAGACCATGTACCTCCATCCACTGATTATGATCGTCTAATTAAATTTAGACAATTAGAAACTTACTGGATACATAAACTCAAAACTTTGTATCCACTGGGTTTGAATGCCAATGTTGATTTGGCTGCTTTCATATAAGTCTGTCCTTTGCAGAGATCACATTACATACTACATTCAGTTTACAACAACAGATTTCCAACGATATTTTTCATACATTCATTATTACGACATTTTCTCAGATACATACATCATATTTAGATCTCATATACATATCCAGTTTACATCAATAGATTCTCTACAACATTTTCTAATACATTTATTAATCAAGACATCACCATCAGAGATACACACAAACACTAAGAATCAATGAGTTGAATCACTCCTATTAGTGTACAGCATTTTTAATGTTATATCGATTAGTTTAGAGTCAACCACACTAAGATTCCTATATACTTTGCTATTTCCAGATAGCTCATCGGACTAAACATAGGGTCCTTACATATATAGACACGGGTTCGTATCCCACCCAAAATATTTGAAACAATTTATTATCAATATGAGTTTAGAAAAAGAATATCATGAGCAGTATCACTAGAACCTTCACAGCTAGCATTTAGTAAAAATATATGCTTTAAACGAAGGTTCTTTTTATATATATACACTTTTTAGCAGTATATCATTAGATTTTTTAATATATACAATTTTCTAATATTTCTCAATAGGTTTTTTCCATGAACCATTTTTTACCATTTTTACATCACTTTTTTACCAGTATTACAACAGCTAGCATATAGCGTATTTATCTCTCTCCAAACAAGGATTGCTATATTCTTTCATTTAATCTTCATCCAACACCTTCAACATTTACATAGACATTTAATTTATATTTGGGACCGCTAGTTTGAGATAGCGTTCCTTAAATCATTATCTAGATACATAAAAGACCATTTTTCTTGTTCTATCTAGAATCTATCGACCATAACCATCTTATTTTTGTTTCTAGAATATAAGATATGAGGGCTCTTTACAAGAACAATGTTTTCTGCAAACTCATATTTCTAATACATCCATATTATCTACTATTGTTTGGTATATTACGAGTGATATCAATCTCATTTGTTGTCATATCTGAATAGCTCTTTTAGATCAGTAAAAGCCTAGCATACACAAGGTCAAGGGTTCGAGCCCAACCCAGAGGAAAACATATATAGATTTTTTCTAGTTTATATATATTCTTTATTGATTATATACAGATTTGTTTTGCACACTAAACAATAGTCACCATTGGGATCTTATTTTCATATAACCCAATAGTCTTTTGAGGTGACAACATGTTTATCTATAGGATAGGATATATACACAGGTTTATCTTTTTTTTTTTTTTTTTTTTTCAGAAACACTATCACAGGTGTTACTCATCAATGCAAATACATGCTGTTTTTATGTTTGTTCTTTTTGTTTTTTGTTTTTTCATGATATGAATATATTATCTGATTGCTGCTCAAACACAATTTTGATACATGTTCCATTTTTTATTGTATTTTTGTTTTTTAACATTTTATTGTCAATTCTTTGGAGATGACCTCCACATTTTGATTCCGGGTCACTGTCAGGTATAAATGGTAGCCTGTTGAACACCTTTGTATATGCCTGAGGAAACGGTCCTTTACGGACTGAGAAACGCGTAGCAATTAAATACTTGTTTTTAGACAGACCCGGTTTTCTGTGCCTTTTTAATATTACCACAGTTTGCAGTGGTTATACCCAGTTTGGTTTTTATCCCTTTGTTCCATACACTGACATTGGAAACTCGTTTGGAAACAAGGCTGATCGTGTGAGCAGCTACCCTTTTGGGATAAACAACACAGCCTTTTGGACTTCCACAGTGGTGATCCGGCTCACCAGACGACACACAGCCGACTCCATCTACCTCATCTGACCCACCCACAGGTCTCCCGGGTGAGACCCCCAGCGTACTGACTGCTGGTCCTGAATGTCAGCCTGCCTGTATGCACCAGTTGGTTCTAGGTGCCACTCCACTTGTGAGTAGATTTTATTATAACTACTGTTTTCCAGTTTTCTAAACTGATTCACACTATGTTGGCGCCCCTTGTTTTTCTATCCTCCATTTATGCCATAATTGCATAAGTTGTTTGTAAATAATTTCAGTGAGAAACCTAAAGTTTGTGAAAAAATTTGTGAAAAAGTGAACCATTTTTTTTTATTTGATCGCATTTGGCGGTGAAATGGTGACATAAAATATAGCAAAATGGGCCTAGATCAATACTTTGGAATGTCTTAT
The DNA here is from genome assembly GCF_027579735.1 of Bombina bombina. Taxonomy (NCBI): domain Eukaryota; kingdom Metazoa; phylum Chordata; class Amphibia; order Anura; family Bombinatoridae; genus Bombina; species Bombina bombina. The sequence goes on from NC_069508.1 coordinate 128,252,135, forward strand.
AAAAAAAATATATATATATACATGTCAATGGATATTCAGAGATTCCTGAAAGATATCAGTGTTGCAATGTAACTAGCGCTAATTTTGAAAAAAGTGGTTTAGAAATAGCAAAGTGCTACTTGTACTTATTGCCCTATAACTTGCAAAAAAAGCAAAGAACATGTAAACATTGGGCATTTCTAAACTCAGGACAAAATTTAGAAACTATTTAGCATGGTTGTTTTTGGTGTTTGTAGATGTGTAACAGATTTTGGGGGTCAAAGTTAGAAAAAGTGTTTTTTTTTTCATTTTTTCCTCATATTTTATAAAAAAAATTATAGTAAATTATAAGATATGATGAAAATAATGGTATCTTTAGAAAGTCCATTTAATGGTGAGATAAACGGTATATAATATGTGTGGGTACAGTTAATGAATAAGAGGAAAATTACAGCTAAACACAAACACGACAAAAATGTAAAAATAGCCTTGGTCCCAAATAGACGGAAAATGGAAAAGTGCTGTGGTCATTAAGGGGTTAAGACCGCTGCTTCTTAACTCCTGTTTCCAGTGGGCCTGAAGGCTCGGGCGGAAAAAGATGCATTGAGCTCTGTACGGAGCTTGATAAATCGGCCCTAAAGCATGAAGTATAAATAAAACCTTTCTATTTTACTTCTGTTATCAAATGTACTTGTTCTCTTGGTATGCTTTGTTGAAGAGCACTCCTAGGTAGGCTCAGGATAATCTATAAGTTTTAGAATGTTCCTTTAAAAGACAAAAAAAACCACCCAACAACCACAATCTTACTATTTTGTGGTACTGAGTGCCAGATGAGCTGTGGCACCCTCTTACCATATAAATATAAGCTTATACCTAGCACAGAATACTTACTGAGAGGAGAGAGAGGAGGGACATTGCAGAACTCATGCAATACAATGCTGTTCTTTAATACCCCGGACCTCCCAAGAAAGTGAACATAAAGTTAAGTGAAAATGCTACATTTACCTTACCAAATCTTTTTAATAAACGGAGAGAGATAATTTTACCATATATATAGCTGAGTAGAAAATATAATGTGTAAAATGAAGAAGATATTTTATCTCAAGGTCCAAGGTTTTTCTTAAAGAACAACTTTATATAATATTATATGCCTAACTATTAAATCTCATATAAAAACAGCTCAGAAGAATCCCTTGAATGAGTTATATGTACAGAACATGGGACCTCAGTTTAGACGCACATACCCAACAATACCTTTATATAGCCACAGGTCAAAATATACAGCCATTGTCCAGATGAATTATTCCAGAAATCCTTTTAGAACACTACAAGCATGAAATATTAGATCTCAGATCAAATTAATACCCCTTTTTTAACCCTTTGGGGCCGAATTATCAAGCTCAGAATGGATCTCGATTCTTTTGTTTCCGTGCGAACCTTCAGGCTCGCCGGAAACAGCAGTTATGAAGCAGCGGTTTTAAGACCACTGCTCCATAACTGGTCCACTGCCTCTGAGGCTACGGTCTTCAATCTGCCCGATCCTATATGATCGGGCTGATTGACACCCCCTGCAAGCCGATTGGCCGCAAATCTGCAGGGGGCGGCATTGCACAAGCAGTTCACTAGAACTTTTTGTCAATGATAAATGCAGACAGTGTATGCTTTTGGCATTCAGCGATATCTGTTGGACATGATATGCTACAGCGATTACCTTTCCAATGGTGGGTATCGGGGGTCTGTAGCTGCTTAGTTACCTAAGATACAGGCTTCTGAGCAGCATGCCCCCTTCTCCTTATATTTGTCCATTGTCCATTTTGAATAAAGTTGCACGGTGACGTCATCACGTCATTGTGCGTGACATCCCCACGCGAAACGGTGGGAGTAGGTGGGAGCCCCCAGATTGCCCTCAAGGTGGGTGAGTGATAGCAACAGTCATTAGCACCTGACTGATAAAATTTGCAACGGCTCAGAGCCATCGTTAGCACTCAAGGGGTTAAATAAAATATCAGGATTAAAGTGAAAATGTAAATGCACATAGATTAATTACATCTTTGAATAGAAACACATTTGCAGTATACATGTATTGGCAAAAATGCTTCTAGTAAAAGTTATCACAGTTTTAGTGTTATAATTATTCTCTGCACGTGCATGTGAAGCATAGCTAGATATTCTCAGTGCTAAAGCATTTTAAATACTGCTGCTGCTCAGAGCGCAAGTGGGGCTTGTTATATGTCAGCAATTTAAAAACTGACTGAGTCAACCAGATGGTACCAACACCTTAGGCTCTCTGAGCAAATGCTTGTGCACAGTGCATACTTTTTAAACAGCTTTATCATTTATTAGAAGCGTTTTTGTTATTACATTTATATTACAAAAATGCTTCTTTTTTTTCATGTGGATTCCAATTTAGGCTGGAATGTCTCTTTAAGAGAATTCAAAACTGTTAAATGTTGTGTTCATTTTCTGTTGTCATGCTTTATAGTTCTCCATTTTTTATTTCTCGCTACGTATTAGTCCCCAAATAAAAACATTCAAAAGTGAATCTTTTTCTAGTATACCTACTTTTGTTTGTGTTTAAGATTAGTGTTTCAATAAACGTTTTTAACCAGAGAATAAATAGTTTTCCAGATAAGCTAATTATATTTTGCAGGACAAGTGGTGGTAAACTTCAGACTATAAGAATGTTGCAATAAAACATATATTAGTTTGCAAGTAAAACCACATCATTTTTTTTTAAAGTGTATATATATTTTATAATGAAAGAATTATAATCCTAATTGGTATTGTCTGTTCCTCCCCCCCCCCTTCATTTCCTCTTTTTACTGGGCTGTGATGTAAAGAGCAGTCCCACCCCCTCTCTACATAGGCTTTCTATGGGCTTTAAAGGGGCTGGACTTCAAGATTGTCAACTGACACACATGTTGATTGGATGTTTACTGGAATTGTCATAAAAAAAAAAGTTTAGCCATGTGGGCCGGCATAACAATGTAATAGAAGCACTGCTTTATGCACCAATTTGACCCTTTAACAGATAAATTAAAAACAAAAAAAGTTACACACACACACACACACACATATATATATATTTATTTTTTTATAGCAAACATTACATTTATGGCATTTGATTATTTTAAGTTTACCATTATTTTAAAGACACAGTAGTCTAGGGCCTTTAAATTACATTTTAGTGCATGTAATTTTTTAATTTTTTTTTTAATATAATGGCCCATTAATAGTTTTCAATCACCTGGTCTAAATGAGAATTTCGATCTGAGCCTTTTTTATGATATTCTATGTATTTTGACTGTGGTTTTGCTTTCCAGATACATACTGTGTAATTCCTATTTCCTATTGTGTTAGTTTCTTTAAGTGAGTCTTTGGAGGGGAGTGGTATGGGGGTACCCCAAGCAGCTGGGTGATTGTTGCTCGTATTCTCCTTCTTCTATGGAGTCCCTATCCTTTGTGACTGACCAATAGATCAAATCAGGGTATTTATTTATATATTAAAAACTGTTCACTTTCTCACCAAAAACAAAAAAGGGGAAAAAAAAGACTAGACAATAAAATCTATCTGAAAAATACATTGTTTTCCAAAAACATGCTATTGATTTACATTTCAAACATTTCAATTTAATTGGGTGCTCACAAACCTGCTAACTTTCTTCCCCAAAAAAATTATTGAAAAGTGCCTATAAAACAATAAAATCTATCAGCATTTCAGGGGTTTATAATAAGTTATGGACAATGGTATATTTTAAAGGGACAGTCAAGTCAAAATTAAACTATTATGATTCAGATAGGGCATGTAATTGTAAACACCGTTTCAATTTACTTTTATCATCAAATTTGCTTTGTTCTCTTGGTATTCTATGTTAAATGATACATTTAGGTTGGCTCATATGCTAATTTCTAAGCCCTTGAAGGCTGCCTCTCATCTCAGGGGACATGACAGCTTTTTCAGCTAGAGGGCATTAGTTAATGTGCGCCATATAGATAACATTGTGCTCACGCCGGTGGAGTTACCTAGTAGTCAGCACTAATTGGCTGAAATAAGGGGCAGTCTGCAGAGGCTTAGATACAAGGAAATCACAGAGGCAAAATGTATACTCATATAACAGTGTTGGTTATGCAAAACTGGGGAATGATTAATAAAGGGATTATCTATATTTTTTTTACAAAAATTAAATACTGAAGTAGACTGTCCCTTTAACAGATATAGAACTTAGTATTTTTTATAGCACCCTTCAAAATTCTTTGCCAATTTTTTTTTACATTTTCATTCAATGACAGTGCCCACAAAACAGCCATATATAATATCTTGCAGAAAAAATCCCCACAACATTTTAACTTTAGAATTGCAGAATTCAGACTTGTACCTGCCCAATGTCACAGCAACAAATGGTGAGTCACTCTCCATTATGATCAAAGAAGCAATATATATATATAATACAACCATTCATTTCCTGGGACATTGAATGAGTTCCACTGTAAAAGATACAGACATCACAAAAAACGCCTTTAAATCCTCACAGAATAAAATTCTTTAAAAAAAACAAATATACACATATACAAAAAAGAAAACGTATAAATTATTGTACTCAGTAATGTCTCTGTTTCATATAAAAGATGATTATTCCTGTATGAAAATGGATGATCCTGTGTTGAATACATGTTGTTTTGTGTGGGGGATGAGGAATAGATATCTAGGTATTAGTTGTCCAAAAAATACACTTCCTGTTAGTTTTAATTTATCCTTATGCTTAATGAATGACCTGAAAGTGATGCAGCATATCTGTAAAAGCTGACTAGAAAATATTACATGAACATAAGGGATTCAATGCCCTATTTTTCTTGAGTGGCTGACATAACATATAAATAAGAAAATAACTCAGTAACTTAGCTTAAAGGGACAGTCAAGTATAAATTAAACTTTCATTATTCAGATAGGACTTGTAATTTTAATTAACTTTCCAATTTACTTTTATCATTAAATTTGCTTTTTTCTCTTGGTATTCTTAGTTTAAACTAAACATAGGTAGGCTCATATGCTAATCTCTATGCCTTTGAGGGCTCCCTCTTATCACATGCTTTTTAAATCTCTTTTCAACACAAAGAGGCAGAAAGTACACATGGGCCATATAGATAACACTGTGTTCAGGCTCAGGGGGTTATTTAAGATTTAGCCAAAACAATGCTAAATGAAAGACAATAGATAATAAAAAGTCAGAGTAATGTGATCAGGGGGCTGGAAGAAGGTTCCTAGATACAAGGTAATCACAGAGGTAAATATTAATATAACTGTGTTGGTTAAGCAAAACTTTGGAATGGGTAATAAAGTGATTATTTATATTTTAAAACAATAACAATTATATGGCAGACTGTCCCTTTAATAGCTAAACATAAATAACTTTTGGTCAATAAAGACTCAACACAGTAGGTGGGTGAAAGACCCGTGGGTTGTATTTATTAATTGCCTAGCAATGAGAACTGATAACAACAGGCAAACACGGGTGGCAGCAATTGGGGCCTAGATAACTAATTATATAACCCCTTCTAGAAAATGGACAGGGGCCACCACTGCAGACCAAAGGCAGAGATAGCTCAATGCAACTTTATATCTTAGGGAGTTCTCGGCCCGTCGCCAACCAGTCAGAGCACCCCCAAGCTACCGAGCCTGGGGACGTCACCCTGATGGTCATCACTCAACCTCCTTACAGCCTGCAGCCGTGATCCTGACCACCCGATAGAGTAGGGTGCCATCAATGGAAACTCCAAACCAGTAGGTCCAACATAAACTAGGTGAACAGCATGTCAATAACTGGGGAGCTCAAGTTACCGTCCTTGGACTTAAGGAAGTAGTTAGAGTAACCCTCTTCCGGCCTCAGACACCTACTGAGTCCCATAAAGAGACACTAAATGAATCGATTGCTGCCTATACAATAAACATAACATCGTACTACAGGGAAGGGAGGGTGGCGAAAGAACTTCCAGGGATCCACAGGAACAAAGAGGAAGTGGACTCCCTGCACATCCCATATAAAGGGTAAGTAAACCCCTCCCAACACAATGCAACATTGTAACAATACAAACACAGCATCAGCACTAACTCAACCAGGCCTTAACCCTTAGCTACGCTCCAGACTAGTCGCCCTGCACTTTCTTAAGGGATTAAATGCCCTATTTTTCTTGAGTGGCTGACATAACATATAAATAAGTAAATAACTCAGTAACTTAGCTTAACAGCTCAACATAAATAACTTTTGGTCAATAAAGACTCAACACAGTAGGTGGGTGAACGACCCATGGGTCGTATTTATTAATTGCCCAGCAATAGGAACTGATAACAACAGGCAAACATGGGTGGCAGCAATCAGGGCCTAGATAACTAATTATATAACCCCTTCTAGAAAATGGACAGAGGCCACCGCTGCAGACGAAAGGCGGAGATAGCTCAATGGAACTTTATATCTTAAGGAGTTCTAGGCCCGTCGCCAACCAGTCAGAGCACCCCCAAGCTACCGAGCCTGGGGACATCACCCAGACTATAATGGGCATCACTCAACCTCCTTACAGCCTGCAGCCGTGATTCTGAACACCCGCCACAAGAGACAGACCTGCAAATTAAAAGGTCCAGACTCTTGCTGCCTCCACACTACAATCTTAGAAGTAATGCTTGCCTGATATTCTGAAGGAATAAGTCAACTCCTGCCAGTTCTAAATGAACCCCATCCTGCCTGTATAAACCATTATGGGAGGCTGAAATGTCCCCATGCACAATTACAAAACCCCTGAGGTCCCTTACTTGCTTCCTCAAGTCCCTATAAATCTTTTGTCCGGACTTGAAAAGCTGTCTAATGACACAACATGTGTCTCCACCTTAACCTAGGGATCACATTCAACCACCCGATTCGTACACCTGGAAACCAGAGCTTAAACTGCCTCAGATCAGCCTGCATTGCCCTGATCAAATCTAACGTAGGGATTGCCCCTACATCATTGCCGCCTGCATGCAATATAAGGATGTGGTTTTTTCCCACCTCCTAACACCGTCTTGTAGCGATGCCGGCAGATCTGCCCAGGTCAAACCCCTGTGCCCTAACCAACGTAACACAGCCGTGGACAAAGGAAATCCTAGCTGTTGTCCTCCTGGCATAGTCGCAGCTTGAATGGAAGCCCAGTGCACATAGTTATGGCCTATGATCCACACCTGAACAGGACCTGGACGTGTGCCTGTAAAAGAAACAACATTTAGAGTACAGCCATAATGGTCCTGACATCAACCTTACATAGCCAGACCCCTTGCCATCCTTCTCCAAACACCATACCACATGGGTAACCCCATCATTGCTTGCCACCTTTAACCACTATGATTGCAACGGCCTGACGTAGGATCTATACCGCTGTGATTTCCAGTGCCCCAATGAACGAATACGGCTCAAGGACCAATCTAATTCCGCTACTGTTGTGGCCGTTCCTACCCTGAATGATTGTGGTTCGATGCGCGAGGAGCCATCTGCCACAGAAAGGAGGGGCAAGAAAGTCCATTAGCAGCCGCGGGTGAAGTTGCGGCTCTTAAAGCCTCCCACTGAAAGTGAGACAATGCATCTACTACTATATTCTGCACCCCTGGTACATGGTGAGCCCTGAAGTCGATATTTAACTGTTGGCATCTCAAAATCAAGTGCCTCAGGTAATGCACCACCGCAGGCAAAGAGGCTGAAAGTCTATTAATGTCAAAAACCACACTGAGATTGTCCATCCAGAAAATCACAGCCCAGTCATGGAAAGGTGACCCCATAGTTCAACAGCCACAACAATTGAAAATAATTCCAGGAAGCCCAGGTTGCGTGTGAGTCCGGTCTCCACCCAATCAGGCGGCCACCGCTCCGTGCTCCAAGCACCATCAAAATATGCCCCATATCCAGATGCCCCAGCCACATCTGTGCAATGCCTGATTTGACACCGGATCGTCTCTCCACAAGCATATACCATTAAAGTCCTGCAAGAACCTCTCCCATACCTGCAGGTCTGCCACCAGATCCCTTTTGACTCTGATGCGTGATGTTGCTTTCTTACCACCCCTTAGCTGTCTCTGCAATCTTTTCTGGAAAACTCTCCCCGCAAAGTTTAGAAGACCCAAGAGGGATTGCAACTCCTTCAGTGAGCATGAAGGCACCGAGGCAATAGTCCTAACAGTTGCCAACATTTTACTGACCTTATCCTTAGGTAGCCTGCATTCAATTGCTACTGAGTCTATATCAATAACCAGGAACATCAGGCACATGCACAAACCTTCCGTTTTGTCCTCTGTTAAAGGGACCCCAAACCTGGCCATCAGAAACCTCATGATGTACATCAAAGAGCCACACTCCTTCATACCGGGGACTCCTACCTAACAGGAAATCATCCAAGTAATGGGCGATCCCGCTTTTTCCAAAGGCTGAAGCCACTGTCCAGTGTAAGAAAGAGCTAAATGCCTCAAAGTAGGCACGAGATATGGAACAACCCATGGGTAGACAGCGGTCCACATAATAGGTATCCTCAAACCAGCACCCCATCAACCTGAAGTAAGATGGGTGAATGGGGAGTAGGCGAAATGCAGACTCAATGTCCAATTTTGCCATTAAAGCACCAGGCCCAACTCCCCGCACTATATCCAACGCGTCGTCAAATGACTGGTAGTGCACTGAACTCAATTCCGGAGGGATAGCATCGTTCACTGAGTATCCTTCAGGATAGGATAGGTGATGTATCAATCTAAACTTACCCATCTCCTTTTTTGTAACCACCCCCAGTGGGGATAACACCAAATCTGGAATAGGCAAGTCTGGAAAGGGGCCCACAACCCTGACCAAAGCTACCTCCTTACCTAATTTCTCCACCTCCAGGAACTGAGAAGCTGCTTCCTGGTGCCACTTAACTCTAGACCCCAGATCCCAGCCCACTACGGGGATAGTGAAGCCATATCGCAGACTTGAATCCAACAAAACAACGGCAGCCCTGTTTGGGTACCTGCTCAACCACTTACCAATAGTGGGGACCTTAAGTGGTGTGTCCACCCCAAGGTGCCAAAATCAAGCAATGGGTTACCCACCTTCTTTTTTCTGTAGATCATGTCATAATCCCTCCAGGCTCCATCCGTGTATTCCCTCTATATGGCATTAATTGTATCCACATATTTAAACAGAGCCATGCCCTGCTCTGGGTACCTTTCTAAATAGCACATAGCGTAAACTCTGAAGCAACGATACCATTCCTCGAATGTATCAGGCCACTTAAATTTTTTCGGCCCTGTCCCATCCTCAGCCATTTCCTTAAGTCTAAACGCCTCAGCGGATAACTCAAATATATTGACATACTACTGTATTTTATTCTTTTCACCATTTTAGACTTAAGGGGGGCGTGCAGACTATGTACCTTGCACGAGTATGTATCACCATGCAATGCCACCTTTCTGTCCGCAGCCTGTGGTGAGCCTACCTGTACCCCTGGGGGTCGAGACGCCTGAGCTGAATATTTCACACTACCACCCCCAGACTTCGCTTTGCTCATTTTTCTTAGCATCCTATACATCCTCTGATGCCCTTTTGTATGCAAGCCCTGGGACCTATCACTCTCAGACCCCGACCCTGACCCACTAGAGGTAGAGGACTCACCCCGAGAAGAATAAAGTTGAAACTCACCGGAAGTAAACACCAACGGTCCTTGGCCGCGCTGGGAACTAGAGCCCGGGACATCCGAGGGGCTGTATCACTACCAGATGTGGACGCCATCGCAACCTGAAATACAAAGGATAAGAGGGAAGTACCAAGGGAAGAGCCAGCCGTCTTCTCCCTACCCCCAGCAGCCCCGTACTTCTGACCACACTCGCGATCACTGTCACTCAAACCAAACTGCATATTAGTTTCCTCATCTATGCTAGAGGCTGGCATGCACTCAAATTCATCCACAAACCTAACTGCCCTGCTATGCCCTTGTGCGCGACCCACTCCTGACGGGCCTGCGTCCCCACCATCACTGCCAGCTAACCCTTCGCACTGACTAGTGCTGATTTTAGCATGATCTCTTTTTACTGGGACTGAGCCAACGACACACCCGAGGATGAAGCCCCCCGCAAGGACAGACACCAGGAATTGAAGGAGTGCCACCGCTGTCACGACGGATTCGCTGGAAAGGACTATTGACGCAGGTAAGGCCTCAATTCTCCCACTACACACGCCACCTATCAGAGGGCCTACCGGACCCCCCACCAGTATGCTGCCCTAGACTAACTTGGGAACCGGCCTAACCGCTACTCCCGACACCTGGGACCCCGGCCTACTTCCTGCTCCCAGACCATGGGATCCTGACTTAGTATCAAAATCCAGACACTTCTCCACCAGCTGATAAATCTGAGCAGGCCCAGCCTCATCCTCTAGCCCCCCCTGCTCAGGAGAGGGAAACAAACTTTGACTCCCCTCCCCTACCGAAGGGGAAGGAGGGATAGAAAGCCCCAAAACATGGCCCTGACCCACCATAATAGTCCCAGAGGGAGAAGGCCCAACCCACTTGATATCCTCAAGGTCCATCTCTCAAGGTCCATCTCTTCCCACTCTGCAGGTTCGGCCTTCTCTAGGGAAACTCTACTTTTGTCCATGCTGAAAGAACCTCCAGGGATCCACAGGAACAAAGAGGAAGTGGACTCCCTGCACATCCCATATAAGGGGTAAGTAAACCCCTCATAACACAATGCAACATTGTAACAATAAATACACAGCATCAGCACTCACTCAACCAGGCCTTAACCCTTAGCTATGCTCCAGGCTAGTCGTCCTGCACTCTCTTTTCTGTAAACATTGAGATATTTTACCTCAAAATTTTTGCAGGTCACCAGAGTAAATGTTTCAGCTACTGTAATCTGTATGGTAAAAAAGAAAAATTACATATATATATATATATATATATATATATATATATATATATATATATATATATATATATATATATATGCATTCAAGACTAAAAGCACTCACCGGGTCTTGAAGCAAAACAAAGTTTAATATGTGTATGTTACACATATTAAACTTTGTTTTGCTTCAAGACCCGGTGAGTGCTTTTTACTCTTGGATGCATGTACTTTATCTTTTTAAAGCACCCCGGGCATGTTGGATTTATTTGTGTTACTGAGAGTGCTTCACCTATTTGGACTGCATATATATATATATATATATATATATATATACATATACCTTTACAACTAAGTTGTCAGGTTAGGAAAAGTCCAGAAGAAAACCCAAATGCTAGGGAGAACTAAAACAGCACCCTTGCACTGAGTTTAATCCAGGACGTGAAGCCACGACAACTTCTACAAGACAAGGTACTCACGATATGGAGCAGTGTTGGTCTGAGTCCTCTGGAAAGAGTAATGGAAGTCTTGATAGCAGCAGGATAAACTTCAGAATAGGGAACTATAATCAGGCAGTTCAGGAATAGTCCTCCACAGTACCCGAGATGCAGAGTAAAACAACTTAATCTCAGACAGAAAACAATAACAGTTAATAATGCAGGAGTAGGCACATTGTTATCAGGCAGATTGAGGGTTAAGCACAAACATAGTCAATAATGCAGAGTTTGGCAACTTGTTATCAGACAGTTTGAGGGTTAAACACAATGTAGTCAGAGTTTGGCAACAGGTAATCAGGCAGTTTGAGGATTAAGCACAAGCGTGGTCAATAATACAGAGTTTGGCAACTTGTTATCAGGCAGTTTGAGGGTTAAACACAACGTAGATCATCCAGGCAAAGGTTAGGAACAAAAAGGTACACAGCTAAAGATTCTGAGTACTCACAACAGCCACGGTGATACAACAAACAAACGGGCACCGGAGGATCAGGAAGACCGGAATAAGAAGCCTTAGCCAGACGTCAGCAGAAGGGGACGGCCAGAAGAGCAAGACGTTGCCAGGCAACAGGCACGCAAGGAGAAGCGCTGGAACTCCTGGCACAGAGCGTGACATAAGTTAAGTGAAATAAAAACTAAAAGGGTCTCCATTGTTTCCAAAGAATTTATTAGGAATCAAATTATGTATGTTGGGATAAGATGAAAATTGACAGGTATTTTTATACACACATATATGTACAGTAAAATAACCCAATTTCTAAAGGGCAACACCAATGCAACACCAATAACTAAATAAAAGAATACAAGAATACAAGATAATTAATCCCAAGAAAATAGGGTAGGCAATTTCTCTAATGTGTGCTTTGTATCTCTGTCCAAGGCCAGCTATCTTTGTCAGGAGAAGAGATGATTAGTCACTGGTTGACCCCTTTATGCCTAATTCAATAGGGTGTGGCTTATTATATGACATTCAAAGACAATATGGGAGTATCCTTACATCAGGCAGAAAGCCTTGTCTATAATACAAAGGTGTTTCTGGGGGGAAAGGATTTCTTACATGAAATAGTCATGGTGTCTTAACCATTTTATATAAAAAGAACAGCTATGGGAATATTCTAGGGATAGACTCTCTAAGTTATGTCACCACAGTTGGTCTTGAAAAAGGGCTCCATTTATCATAAGGCGGACGAGGTTTGCTATCATGAACCTTGTCTGCCCTGCCATGTGGCGAGCATGCAGCAATATGCTGCCAGCATTTAACATTTCACAACCTGCTGCTTGGGCATTGCCATCCCATGCTCGTGTGTGGCCAATCACACACAAGATGGGGGCTGTCAATCATCCCAATTGTTTCTTAAGACTGCTGCTACTTAACTAGTCCAGACAACAGTGTTTCAGGTTTGCTTACATGAACTTGAAACCCTGGGACTCTTATAAATGGAGCCCAAAGGATTTACTGTAAAATGAAACATTGACTGGACTTTTTTTAACATGAATTTATATTACATTTTAGATTTTTTTTAAGGCCCGTGAGTACATTCTTTAATGTAATTGTATTTTTGTTAAAGAGTGCATGACATTCTATCATTTATATATATATATATATATATATATATATATATATATACAGGTAGCCCTCAGTTTACGCTGGGGTTAGGTTCCAGAAGGAATGATTGTAAATCGAAACCATTGTAAATTGAAACCCAGTTTATAATGTAAGTCAATGGGAAGTGAGGGGGAGAGGTTCCAGGCCCCTCTCAAAATTGTCATAAGTAACACCTAATACATTATTTTTAAAGATTTGAAATGAAGACTTTAAATTATAAACAGCATTATAAACCTAATAAAATCACACAACAAAGAATATATAATTAAACTAAGTTAAATGAACAAAAACATTTGCTAAACAGCATTATAAAAAATCACACAACACAGACTTCACTTGCATTTTTCTGCAAACAGTTCTTTCTATGCATTTCAATCTGGACTGATTTATAGATAGGAAGATCTTGTTCCTTTGAAATTTGCTTGATAGCTCAGGTCTGGTTAAACTGATTAATTTCAGCTTGCTTGGCTTTGCTGCAACACAAGCGGACAGCTCCACCTACTGGCTATTGTAATAAATGCACTGCTTCTCAATGCTTTTCAATAGCAGTCACACGACTGGAAAAAAAGGTTGTTATTCTGAAACGGTGTAAATTGAACCGTTGTAAAACAACATATACATACCTTTAGCTGTGACTGTGTAAGTATATATGTGTTGATGTTTGACTGTGTTTGGTTTATGTAAGTATAACTATATATATGTATACATTTTGGATTTTTTTAAGGCTTGTGAGTGCCAGTTAATTAAAATTTCTTACCCACCTGGAACTAGTAAATTTGTGGATATATACAGCCATTTATATATATTTATCTATATGTGTGTGTATATATGTGTGATTTAGCACAGTAAGTCAAATATATCTGTTTATATTGACCATACATATTTAGACACATTTTAACATGTTCACGTGACATTCATGCACACCAAAAAAATAAAATAAAATATATATATATATATATCCCCTTAAAGACCAAGGACGTACAGGGTACATCCTACAAAAACTGTCAGATAATGACCAAGGACATACCCTGTATGTCCTCAGGGGTTTGAAGCGCTGGAAGTGATTGTGATCACTTCCAATCGCTTTTAGGGTATTGAAGTGATGCCTCGATATTGAGGCATCCTGCAATACCCTTTTTTTAAGCATCTGATAAAGAGAATAGCCACTCTGTGGCCCTCTCTTCATTGGCCAGCAATGGTGCAGATCGTTGGTGGGTGGGAGCCATTATAGGGAGGTGGGTGGATGGCCCCATCACTGGGAACTTCCAGCCGGCGGGGAATCTAAGTCTTGAGTGCGCACACGCGACCTTTAAACACAATGTTATGGGAGAGGAGGGTGGGAGAGGCTGGTGGGAGAGGGAGGGGGTAATAATGTTGGGAAAGGGATCTGGGAGGGGGTAGGGTATTGAGGGGGGCAGTTACACTACAGAAAAAGTGGGATTTAGATAAAAAAGGGCAAATTTTATTGCAAAGTGGGTCCTGGCAGACAGCTGCCAGTACCCAAAGAGCCGGCAAATAGTCAGAGGGGGGAGGGTTAGAGAGCTGTTTGGGGGGGCTCAGGGAGGTTGGGTGGTAAGGGGGATCCTACACTGCAGAAAATATATAATTTAAAAAATATATATATATATTTTTATACTGGCAGACTTTCTGCCAGTACTAAAGATAGCGGTGACAATAGTGAGGTGGGGGAGGGAAGGGAGTTTATTGAGAGGGGTCAGGGAGGGATCAGGGGGTAGGATGTGTCAGGTAGGAGGCTGATCTCTACACTAAAGCTCAAATTAACCCTTCAAGCTCCCTACAAGCTACCTAATTAACCCCATTCACTGCTGGGCATAATACAAGTGTGGTGCGCAGCTAATACAAGTGTGGTGCGCAGCTGAATTTAGCGGCCTTCTAATTCCCAAAAATCAATGCCAAACCCATATATGTCTGCTATTTCTGAACAAAGGGAATCCCAAAGAAGCATTTACAACCATTTGTGCCATAATTGCACAAGCTGTTTGTAAATAATTTCAGTGAGAAACCTAAAGTTTGTGAAAAAGTTAACAATTTTTTTTAATTGATCGCATTTGGCGGTGAAATGGTGGCATTAAATATACCAAAATGGGCCTAGATCAATACTTTGGGTTGTCACTACGCTACACATGGAGGCCTATTTATCAAAGCGTTAAACGAAAATACGCTGGAATTCTGCATCGTAATTGTTGCAAGATTGATTCAACCTAGTTATCAAAACGTCAAGATCGGCAAATGTTAAAATTTATGATGTAACATACGATCCTGCGATCTCAATCCGATGTAGATTGATGCTTACGTCATTACAGATGTTCTGAATACACATTTGACTCTTACACTTTTTCCAATTCATCAAACTTATAACAGGTACACGCGCAGCTATTTCAACGCACCGTACCTGGTTTTCAAACCGCCACCCTTGAGGCCGTGGATGCCATAGAAATCAATGGGAGTATGAAAGCAATGAAAGCTTATGTTCAATGCTGCAGGAGAATGAAATATACCCCATTGATTTCTATGGCTGAAAAAAAGTTACGTTTACACCAAACACCCTAACATAAACCCGAGTCTAAACACCCCTAATCTGCCGCCCGTGACATCATCACCACAAAATATATTAACCCCTATCCCGCTGCTCCCCGACACATCCGCCACTAAATAAACTGATTACCCCTAAACCTCTGGCCTCCCACATCACCACCACTAACTAAACCTATTAACCCCTAAACCGTCAGCCCTCCACATTGCCAAAAACTAAATTAAGCTATTAACCCCTAAACCTAACAACCCCTTAACTGTAAATTAAAATGACAAGATTCCTATCTTAATATAAATTAAAACTTACCTGTAGAATTAAAATAAACTAATTTTAAAGTAATAAATTAACCTACCCTATTATACTAAAATTAAATAAACTACCAATTAAACTAAATTACATATTAAAAAACCTAACAATACTAAAATTATTTGAATATACAATTAAACATTATTACAAAGTCCTAAATTACAAAAACAAACAAACACTAAGTTACACAAAATAACAAACACTAAATTACGAAAAATAACAAACAAAATGATCCAAAATAAAAAAATGTACTCCTAATCTAATAGCCCTATCAACATAAGAAAGTCCCCCCAAAATAAAAAACCCTAGCCTACAATAAACTACCAATGGCTCTTAAAAGGGCCTTTTGTGGGACATTGACCCAAAAATATCAGCACTTTTACCTGTAAAAAAAAATATAAACATCCTCCAACAGTAAAACCCACCACCCAACCAACTCCCCCAAATAAAAATCCTAACTTTAAAAAAAACCTAAGCTACCCATTGCCCTGAAAAGGGCATTTAGCTCTTTTACAAGCCCAAACCCTAATCTAAAATAAAAATCCACCCAAAAAAAAAAAAAATCCTAGCACTAACCCCCGAAGATCCACTTACAGTTCTGAAGTCCCGACATCCAGGCGGAGAAGTCTTAATCCAGGCGGCGATGTCTTCATCCATCCAGGTGGAAGAAGTCTTCATCCAGGCGGCGATGTCTTCATCCATCCAGGTGGAAGAAGTCTTCATCCAAGCAGCATCTTCTATCTTCATCCCTGTGGCGCAGAGTGGGTCCATCCTGAAGCCATCCGATGTGGAGCTCCTCTTCTTACGGTTGTCGTCGTAAACTGAAGCTTCAATGTAAGGGACGCAATTCAAGATGGCGTCCCTTGCATTCCTATTGGCTGATTTGAGTCTTAAATTCAAATCAGCCAATAGGAGGCGAGCTACTGAAATTCTATTGGCTGATTTGAGATGAAGACATCGCAGCCTGGATGGATGAACACATCGCCGCCTGGATGAAGACTTCTCCGCCTGGATGTTGGGACTTCAGAACTGTAAGTGGATCTTCGGGGGGTAGTGTTAAGATTTTTTTTTATTTTTTGGGTGGGTTTTTATTTTAGATTAGGGTTTGGGCTTGTAAAAGAGCTAAATGCCTTTTTAAGGGCAATGCCCATCAAAATGTCATTTTCAGGGAATGGGTAGCTTAGGTTTTTTTTAGAGTTAGGGTTTCTACTTGGGGAGGTTGGTTGAGTGGTGGGTTTTACTGTTGGGGGGTGTTTGTATTTTTTTTTAACAGGTAAAAGAGCTGATATCTTTGTTAGGTTTATTGGTTAATAGCTTAATTTAGTTTTTTGCGATGTGGGGGACTGATGGTTTAGGGGTTAATAGGTTTAGTTAGTGGTGGTGGTGATGTGGGAGGCCAGAAGTTTAGGGGTCAATACGTTTATTTAGTGGCGGTGATGTCGGGAAGCGGTGGAATAGGGGTTAATATTTATATTAGTGGTGGCGATGTCAGGAGCGGCAGATTAGCTGTTAATAGGTTTATTATAGTGGCGGCAATGCGGGAGGGTGGCGGTTTAAGGGTTAATAGGTAGTTTGTGGGTGTTAGTGTACTTTGTAGCAGTTTAGTTGGTATAAAGTTGGGAAAAACACGAATAACAGCTTCATCGAGACTGTTAGTTAACAACAGTCCGATGCTCATCGCGCATGTTTTTGACGGCTTTTTTTATAAATATGGAGATCTTATTCAGATCTGCGGCCGCGATGTTTGGCGATTATAGGCAAGCGTATTGATGCCCGCAAATGCAACATAGTTGACGCTTTGATAAATATCCCCCAAAAGCTAAAATTAACCCTACAAGCTCCCTACAAGCTACCTAATTAAACCCTTCACTGCTGGGCATAATACAAGTGTGGTGCACAGCGACATTTAGCGGCCTTCTAATTACCAAAAAGTAATGCCAAACCATCACTGTCTGCTATTTCTGAACAAAGGGGATCCCAGATAAGCATTTACAACCATTTGTGCCATAATTGCACATGCTGGCCTAGATTTAGAGTTCGGCGGTAGCCGTGAAAACCAGCGTTAGAGGCTCCTAACGCTGGTTTTGGCCGCCCGCTGGTATTTAGAGTCAGTGATTAAAGGGTCTAACGCTCACTTTTCAGCCACGACTTTTCCATACCGCAGATCCCCTTACGTCAATTGCGTATCCTATCTTTTCAATGGGATCTTTCTAACGCTGGTATTTAGAGTCGTTTCTGAAGTGAGCGTTAGAGCTCTAACGACAAAACTCCAGCCGCCTGAAATTAGCAGGAGTTAAGAGCTTTCTGGGCTAACGCCGGTTTATAAAGCTCTTAACTACTGTACCCTAAAGTACACTAACACCCATAAACTACCTATGTACCCCTAAACCGAGGTCCCCCCACATTGCCGACACTCAATTTAAATTTTTTAACCCCTAATCTGCCGACCGCCACCTACGTTATACTTATGTACCCCTAATCTGCTGCCCCTAACACCGCCGACCCCTGTATTACATTTATTAACCCCTAACCTGCCCCCCACAACGTCGCCGCCAGCTACTTACAATAATTAACCCCTAATCTTCCGACCGCAAAGCGCCGCCACCTATGTTATCCTTATGTACCCCTAATCTGCTGCCCCTAACACCGCCGACCCCAATATTATATTTATTAACCCCTAATCTGCCCCCCTCAACGTCGCCGACACCTGCCTACACTTATTAACCCCTAATCTGCCGAGCGGACCTGAGCGCTACTATAATAGAAACATAGAAACATAGATATTGACGGCAGATAAGAGCCATAGGCCCAGCAAGTCTGCCCCACCTTACCTAACAGTATAAACTTATCTAGTTCGTAGGATAGCCCTATGCTTGTCCCATGCATTTTTAAAGTCCCCCACAGTGTTTGTTGCTACTACCTCTTGAGGAAGTTTATTCCATAAATCAATCACTCTTTCTGTAAAGAAGTGCTTCCTCAAATTACTCCTGAATCTACTACCCTTTAGCTTGAGCTCATGACCCCTTGATATAATAATAAAGTTATTAACCCCTAATCCGCCTCACTAACCCTATCATAAATAGTATTAACCCCTAATCTGCCCTCCCTAACATCGCCGACACCTACCTTCAATTATTAACCCCTAATCTGCCGACCGGAGCTCATAGCTACTATAATAAATGTATTAACCCCTAAAGCTAAGTCTAACCCTAACACTAACACCCCCCTAAGTTAAATATAATTTAAATCTAACGAAATAAATTAACTCTTATTAAATAAATTATTCCTATTTAAAGATAAATACTTACCTGTAAAATAAATCCTAATATAGCTACAATATAAATTATAATTATATTGTAGCTATTTTAGGATTAATATTTATTTTACAGGCAACTTGGTAATTATTTTAACCAGGTACAATAGCTATTTAATAGTTACCTAGTTAAAATAATAACAAATTTACCTGTAAAATAAATCCTAACCTAAGATATAATTAAACCTAACACTACCCTATCAATAAATTAATTAAATAAACTACCTACAATTACCTACAATTAACCTAACACTACACTATCAATAAATTAATTAAACACAATTCCTACAAATAAATACAATTAAATAAACTAGCTAAAGTACAAAACATAAAAAAGAACTAAGTTACAAAAAATAAAAAAATATTTACAAACATAAGAAAAATATTACAACAATTTTAAACTAATTACACCTACTCTAAGCCCCCTAATTAAATAACAAAGCCCCCCAAAATAAAAAATTCCCTACCCTATTCTAAATTAAAAAAGTTAAAAGCTCTTTTACCTTACCAGCCCTGAACAGGGCCCTTTGCGGGGCATGCCCCAAGAATTTCAGCTCTTTTGCCTGTAAAAAAAAACATACAATACCCCCCCCCCAACATTACAACCCACCACCCACATACCCCTAATCTAACCCAAACCCCCCTTAAATAAACCTAACACTAAACCCCTGAAGATCTTCCTACCTTGTCTTCACCATCCAGGTTCACCGATCCGTCCTGAAGAGCTCCTCCGATGTCCTGATCCAAGCCCAAGCGGGGGGCTGAAGAGGTCCATGATCCGGTCAAAGTCTTCATCCAAGCGGGGCAGAAGAGGATCTTCCATCCGATTGAAGTCATCATCCAGGCGGCATCTTCTATGGTCTTCCATCCGGAGCGAAGCGGCAGGATCCTGAAGACCTCCAGCGCGGAACATCCATCCGGCACGACGACTGAACGACGAATGACTGTTCCTTTAAGGGACGTCATCCAAGATGGCGTCCCTCGAATTCCGATTGGCTGATAGGATTCTATCAGCCAATCGGAATTAAGGTAGGAATTTTCTGATTGGCTGATGGAATCAGCCAATCACAATCAAGTTCAATCCGATTGGCTGATCCAATCAGCCAATCAGATTGAGCTCGCATTCTATTGGCTGTTCCGATCAGCCAATAGAATGCGAGCTCAATCTGATTGGCTGATTGGATCAGCCAATCGGATTGAACTTGATTCTGATTGGCTGATTCCATCAGCCAATCAGAAAATTCCTACCTTAATTCCGATTGGCTGATAGAATCCTATCAGCCAATCAGAATTCGAGGGACGCCATCTTGGATGACGTCCCTTAAAGGAACAGTCATTCGTCGTTCAGTCGTCGGGCCGGATGGATGTTCCGCGCTGGAGGTCTTCAGGATCCTGCCGCTTCGCTCCGGATGGAAGACCATAGAAGATGCCGCCTGGATGATGACTTCAATCGGATGGAAGATCCTCTTCTGCCCCGCTTGGATGAAGACTTTGACCGGATCATGGACCTCTTCAGCCCCCCACTTGGGCTTGGATCAGGACATCGGAGGAGCTCTTCAGGACGGATCGGTGAACCTGGATGGTGAAGACAAGGTAGGAAGATCTTCAGGGGCTTAGTGTTAGGTTTATTTAAGGGGGGTTTGGGTTAGATTAGGGGTATGTGGGTGGTGGGTTGTAATGTTGGGGGGGGGTATTGTATGTTTTTTTTACAGGCAAAAGAGCTGAAATTCTTGGGGCATGCCCCGCAAAGGGCCCTGTTCAGGGCTGGTAAGGTAAAAGAGCTTTTAACTTTTTTAATTTAGAATAGGGTAGGGAATTTTTTATTTTGGGGGGCTTTGTTATTTTATTAGGGGGCTTAGAGTAGGTGTAATTAGTTTAAAATTGTTGTAATATTTTTCTTATGTTTGTAAATATTTTTTTATTTTTTGTAACTTAGTTCTTTTTTATTTTTTGTACTTTAGCTAGTTTATTTAATTGTATTTATTTGTAGGAATTGTGTTTAATTAATTTATTGATAGTGTAGTGTTAGGTTAATTGTAGGTAATTGTAGGTAGTTTATTTAATTAATTTATTGATAGGGTAGTGTTAGGTTTAATTATATCTTAGGTTAGGATTTATTTTACAGGTAAATTTGTTATTATTTTAACTAGGTAACTATTAAATAGTTCTTAACTATTTAATAGCTATTGTACCTGGTTAAAATAATTACCAAGTTGCCTGTAAAATAAATATTAATCCTAAAATAGCTACAATATAATTATAATTTATATTGTAGCTATATTAGGATGTATTTTACAGGTAAGTATTTAGCTTTAAATAGGAATAATTAATTTAATAAGAGTTAATTTATTTCGTTAGATGTAAATTATATTTAAGTTAGGGGGGTGTTAGTGTTAGGGTTAGACTTAGCTTTAGGGGTTAATCTATTTATTATAGTAGCGGTGAGCTCCGGTCGTCAGATTAGGGGTTAATAATTTAAGTTAGGTGTCGGCGATGTTAGGGAGGGCAGATTAGGGGTTAATACTATTTATTATCGGGTTAATGAGGCGGATTAGGGGTTAATAACTTTATTATAGTAGCGCTCAGGTCCGCTCGGCAGATTAGGGGTTAATAAGTGTAGGCAGGTGTCGGCGACGTAGTGGGGGGCAGATTAGGGGTTAATAAATATAATCTAGGGGTCGGCGGTGTTAGGGGCAGCAGATTAGGGGTACATAGGGATAACGTAGGTTGCGGCGGTTTACGGAGCGGAAGATTAGGGGTTAAAAAAAAGATGCAGGGGTCAGCGATAGCGGGAGCGGCAGATTAGGGGTTAATAAGTGGAAGGTTAGGGGTGTTTAGACTCGGGGTACATGTTAGAGTGTTAGGTGCAGACGTAGGAAGTGTTTCCCCATAGGAAACAATGGGGCTGCGTTAGGAGCTGAACGCAGCTTTTTTGCAGGTGTTAGGTTTTTTTACAGCTCAAACTGCCCCATTGTTTCCTATGGGAAAATCGTGCACGAGCACGTTTTTGAGGCTGGCCGCGTCCGTAAGCAACTCTGGTATCGAGAGTTGCATTTGCGGTAAAAATGCTCTACGCTCCTTTTTTGGAGCCTAACGCAGCATTTGTTTGAACTCTCGATACCAGAGTTAAATTTATGGTGCGGCCAGAAAAAAGCCCGCGGAGCGTTAACAGCCCATCTACCGCCAAACTCCAAATCTAGGCCCTAGATTATGATTTGTGCATTAGGGTAAAAAAGCAGCGTTAAGAGGTCCTAACGCTGCTTTTTTACGCCCGCTGGTATTACGAGTCTTGAAGGTTTAGGGTCACCGCACACTTCTTTGGCCTTACCGCAAAACGACTTACGTAAACTTCGTAAAGTCTTTTTTTCTATGGGACTTCCATAGCGCCGGTATTACGAGTCTGTCATGGGAGGCCAAAAAGTGAGCGGTACACCCTCTCCTGTCAAGAGTCCTATCACATTTAAAGGTCAGTAGTTAAGAGTTTTATGGTACAACGCCGTAACATAAAACTCATAACTAAAGTGCTAAAAAGTACACTAACAAAATAAACTACCTATTAACCCCTAAACCGAGGTCCTCCCGCATCACAAACATTAAAATAAAATTATTAACCCCTAATCTGCTGCTCAATCTGCTGCTCCGGACACCGCCGCCACCTACATTATATTTATGAAACCCTAATCTGCTGCCCCCAACATCGCCGACACCTACATTATATTTATTAACCCCTAATCTGCCGCCCCCAACGTCACCACCACTACAATAAGCATATTAATCCCTAAACTGCCGCACTCTTGCCTCACAAACATTAGTTAAATATTATTAACCTCTAATCTGCCGTCTCTAACATTGACGCCACCTACTTACATTTATTAACCCCTAATATGCCGCCTCCAATGTCGCTGCCACTATATTAAAGTTATTAACCCCTAAATCTAAGTCTAACCCTAACACCCCCTAACTTAAATATAATTTAAATGTCTAAATAAAATTCCTATCATTAACTAAATTATTCCTATTTAAAATGAAATACCTATAAAATAAACCCTAAGCTAGCTACAATTAACTAATAGTTACATTGTATCTAGCTTAGGGTTTATTTTTATTTTACAGGCAAGTTTGTATTTATTTTAACTAGGTAGAATAGTTACTAAATAATTATGAACTATTTAATAACTACCTAGCTAAAATAAATACAAAAGTACCTGTAAAATAAAACCTAACCTAAGTTACAATAACACCTAACACTACACTATAATTAAATAAATTAACTAAATTAAATACAATTAAATAATTTAAATTAGCTAAAGTACAAAAACAAACAAACACTAAATTATAGAAAATAATAAACAAATTACAAGATATTTAAACTAATTACACCTAATCTAATAGCCCTATCAAAATAAAAAAGCCCCCCCAAAATAAAAAAAAAAACCTAGCCTAAACTAAACTACCAATAGCCCTTAAAAGGGTCTTTTGCGGGGCATTGCCCCAAAGTAATCAGCTCTTTTACAATACAAACAATCCCCCAACAGTAAAACCCACCACCCACGCAACCAACCCCCCAAATAAAATACTAACTAAAAAAAACTAAGCTCCCCATTGCCATGAAAAGGGCATTTGGATGGGCATTGCTCTTAAAAGGGCAGTTAGCTCTTTTCCGGTCCAACGCCCTAACCGAAAAATAAAACCCACCCAATACACCCTTAAAAAAAACTAACACTAACCCCCTGAAGATCGACTTACCGAGAGAAGTCTTCATCTAAGATGGGCCGTAGTCCTCAACGAAGCAGAGAGAAGTCTTCATCCAAGCCGGGTGAAGTAGTCCTCCAGACAGGCAGAAGTCTTCATCCAGACGGCATCTTCTATCTTCATCCATCCAGCACGGAGTGGGTCCATTTTCAAGACATCCGGCGCATGGGTGTTTTTAGGTGGTTGTAGATGTGTAACAGATGTTAGGGTCAAAGTTAGAAAAAGTGTGTTTTTTTTCCATTTTTTCCATCATATTTTATTAAACAAATAATAGTAAATTATAAGATATGATGAAAATAAGAAAAACAGTATATAATTAGTCTGGATACAGTACATGAGTACGAGAAAAATTACATCTAAACACAAACACCAAAGAAATGTAAAAATAGCCCCTGTCCCAAACGGTAAGAAAATTGAAAAGTGCTGTGGTCACTAAGGGGTTTTATATATATATATATATATTATATGGGTTTAAGAAAGAGAAGAAATCCTGAACCAAGTATATCAGGATGAAAGACAGGGAATTCAGCACTCTTTTCAAAATATATTTTATTTAGCTCATCAAAGTGAAATAAGGAGTATCCAAAAAATAAGTTTAAGTGGCAACAAGAGAGGACAATCTCTGGTACTGATTTGGCGAGACTTATTGTCTCAGATATACACATACAATATGTCTATATACAATGGACCAAAGACGCGCGTTTCACCCGCTGGGTGTGTCGGGCTTCGTCAGGGCGTAATGACGTAGGGAGCATCTCCTCTCCCTTTTAAACTTTGAAGAATACACGCCCCTGTTGAAAAGCTTAAAAGCTCCATAGTGCTAAACAAGATAGTTAAAAACAAGTGAACTCACTATATATATTATCTGAATTCTAACATTACTAATATTGAAAATATAGAAAACCTAGCTTATAAACCTAAATGGGAAGATATTAGTCTATGTACAGAACAAGTAATGATTTGGTCGTGTATATTACAAGGTAAACAATAGGGGCCCTAAATTTAGAATACTCAATTGAAAAAACTGTATTATATTACAAGTATGTAAAAATAATATAGGAGTGTAAGAAAGGATTCCAAATGTATCCCTTTATTAAAAAAGTACTCAATTGAGTAATTGTTATATCACTGTATGGTAAGCATATATCTGAAAGCGAGGAATGTGAGTAGGGTTAAAATGACATCCATGCCTTATAGAAAGCAGGCCATGTCTATCCTGTCATTCAACCCATTGGGTGTCTGGGTTTGTAGGATCGTAATCCACCTACATTCCTTCTGGAGGAGGACTTTATCATTGTCACCCCCTCTGTTATTGGTAATGCCTCTGTCAATACCAACGAATGAGAGGGAGTCAGGATTGCAGGCATGAATTTCTTCAAAATGTTTGGCCACATTACTCTTGGGATTTTTATATTTAATGTCATCCCTATGTTCAGTTATCCTATCCTTTATGGCTCTCCTGGTTTTACCCACGTAAAAACGTGGGCAACTGCAGGAGAGGAGGTAAATAACCCCTTCAGTACTGCATGTAATGTGGTGTTTTAATTTGTATGTTTTGCCTGTGTGGGTTGAGAACATTTTAGTTTTTACCATGTATTTGCACGCCACACATCTTCCACAGGGATGGTTTCCAGTGGATCTATGTGTGGTAAGCCAATCTGTTTGTTTTTTGAGTGACATATACTGACTTCTCACAAATTTGTCTCTCAAGTTGGGTGCTCTTCTGGCAGTGATTGTGGGGTGATCTCCTACTTCTTTAGATACCCCTTCGCCACTCGTTAGGACGTGCCAGTTTTTTTCTAGTATCTTTCTCAGGGCTTTCCAGTGACAGTTATAATCCGCTATTAGTCGGATTGGACCTTGTTTAGCTTTTTGCTTGGGTATAAGTAGTTGCTCTCGGTTCAAATGAGCTGCTTCATTTAGAGCTCTGTTGACAACTCTTTTAGAGTACCCCCTGTTTAGAAAACGTTGATGCATCTCTATGGCATGCTCATAATATTTTGTTTTAGTGGAGCAGTTACGACGTAGTCTAAGGAACTGCCCCTTAGGTATCCCCTTCTTGAGATGGTCAGGATGGTGGCTTGTCGCAAGAAGCAAGCTGTTAGTTGCAGTAGTTTTGCGAAAGTTCTCAGTCACGATAGAGCCCTGATTGAGGTTAATCTTGATATCCAGAAAGGATATTTCCTCCTTACTGCTTTGCAGTGTGAGATAGATATTTTTATCATTTTTATTCAAAGTTTCTACAAAAGCAGAAAGGCCTGTTTCAGAGCCCTCCCATATGAGGAAGATATCATCCACATATCGAAGCCATATGTGGATGTTCTCCTCAAAGAGAGGGCTCTGGTAAACATCTTCCATCTCCCAGGCTCCTAAATGGAGGCAAGCATATGTGGGGGCACATGTTGCCCCCATAGCTGTCCCTTGCTGCTGAACATACACTTTATTGTCGAAAAGAAACACATTATTTGTTAAGATGAACTCCAGCAGTTCCATGACAAAGTCAGTGTGCTGTTGTGTTTGTGTACCTCTCATCGCAAGGAAGTGGTGGCATGCCTTCAAACCAACATTGTGTGGAATGGACGAATATAGTCCTTCCACATCTAAGCAGGCCATGATAGCACCTGGAGGGACTGACAGATTATCGATTTTCCTTAGAAAGTCTGCCGTGTCCAGGATGTAAGATGGTAGTGTACTCAAGAATGGCCTAAGAAAGTAATCTACGTAATTGCCTAGATTTTCAGTTAGACTGCCAATGCCGGCAATTATTGGGCGGCCAGGTGGATGGTTAGCATTCTTATGTATTTTAGGAATACAATAGAAGACAGGTGTTATTGGATGCTCAGGGTAAAGATATTTCTGTTCAGGAGTAGTGATCAGGCCATCATTCTTTGCCCTTTTCAATATATTAAAAAGCTTGAATTGTAGAGAAGATGTTGGATTATACGTCAATGATTTATAATGCTTCTTATTCAGAAGTTGATGTTTTGCTTCTAGGACATACATATTCTCATCCCACAGGACTAGGTTTCCACCTTTGTCCGCGGGCTTGATTAGAAATCCTTTTGCATTAATGAGGTCATTGAGTGCTTTGCGTTCAGGTTTTGTTAAATTATCATCAACAATTCCTGTAAAGGACAATCGATTCACCTCTTTCTCAACTTGTCTTACAAAAATATTGACTGCTGGCACCATTGATAGTTGCGGCATATATTTTGATTTTGCCTTAAAATTGGAGGTGGTTTTGTTATAATGAGGAAGATCCTTAATCTGGGTAGAAACGTACTGGCTTCCTTCATTCTCTTCTAGTAGGCTTTGTAAGTTTTCTAAAGTGGACTTGTCCTCCAGAGTAATGGCGACATCGTCCACAAGGTGTTTGCTTTTGCCCTTCATTAATTGTGACAGCACAATTTTTCGGGCAAACAGGTGGAGGTCTTTGATAAAATTAAACTTATCGAGGTGATTAGAGGGGCAAAAGGAAAGACCTTTTTTAAGTACCTCTATGTGAGCGAGGTTCAACTTAAAAGAAGATAAATTTATTATCTGGAGGCCTTCTTCTGCTGTTTTTAATATCCCCTGCGTCCCCGGAATCGCTGGGGTCTGCCCCTCACAAAATTCCCTCGATTTTGTTGTTGCCTCCGTTGTCTGGAGGGATATCTCCTCTCTCGTGAGTCTGAATTCAGACATGGCCTCAATTGAAAAAGGCTCTGTTGTGAGCCAAAACATCTGGATTGGGCTTTTTTGCATTTCCATTAAAAGCGTATTGGATACAAATCCTGTTTTATGTGCCTGCTTTCGGGTTCCTTATACGCAGTTGCGGTGCGCGGGATCCTTGTGACTGTTCTTGTCTACATTGTATAGCAGTGCACCAGGGTATATACTTGTTGGAGTGTGCTGTTCCTCTCTTCGCCTGTTTATATATATACAGTGGGACCTTGGTTAACGAACGACTCGGTAAACGAAATTTCGGTTTACGAATGAAAATTCTTTAAAAAAAATGCCTCGGTTTACGATTTTTTTTCGCAATACGAAACAAGTGTCCCGGTTTGCCCCTCGGTTTACGATTTTTTTTCGCAATACGAAACAAGTGTCCCGGTTTGCCCCTGCATACTGAAGTGTGGGTAGCAGTGTGGAGGTGTTGGAGAGGTTTTGGAGCCATTTGCAGCAAGTTGTTGAGCCTTTTGGAGCCATTTGCAGCAAGTTGTTGAGCCTTTTGGAGCCATTTGCAGCAAGTTGTGGAGCCTTTTGGAGCCATTGGAGCCATTTGCAGCAGGTTTTGGAGCCTTTTGCAGCAGGTTTTGGAGCCTTTATTTGACTTTTTTCTCACCTCCGGAACGCATTAATTGGTTTTCAATGCATTCCTATGGGAAACCGTGTTTCGGTTTACAAATTTTTTGCAATACTAAACGTCCCGGAGAACGAATTAAATTTGTAAACCGAGGTCCCACTGTATATATATATATATATATATACTATAGATAGATAGATAGATAGATAGATAGATAGATAGATAGATAAATAGAGATAGATAGATAGATAGATAGATAGATGATGGATGGATAGATAGATGATGGATAGATAGATAGATAGATAGATAGATAGATAGATACTCATATTTATGCAAACACATTCACCTTTACATACTCAAAACACATTCAAAGACCAACATACAAGTATTCACGTAAGCTAAATGTTTAGAAGAAAGCCTAAATCCTTTTGCAAAAAAAATAAAAAATGTAGAGTTAATGTATTTAATGACTAGCTAGAGGTAAAAGAGTTGCAGTCTTTCTGGGCACTGCGGTCCCTTCAACAGTGCTGATTTAGATCTAAAACCCAGTTATATTTATTATAAGCAGCATACAGAATGAAATATATGTATAAAAACAATGTACACAACATGAGTATTTGTTATGTTACAACGGCATGGTTAAAGCATTGGGAATAGTTTCATCTGAATAATACAATAAGAGAATAAATAAAATAAAATAAAAATATGAATCATAAAATAATTCACAGGAATAACACAACTCCCAAAAGAAATTTCAATGCTTACTGATTAAATAATTCTCAGCTTTAGTGTTTATTCTTTTTACTTAGAGGTTTGTATTTATAAAACTTTATTAACAACTTGACTTATGCTATGCACATCCCTACACAAACCATTTAAATTAAAATGAGATGTATGTGGATTTATACCACTCAACTGTAGCTTGCTTGTATAAGATGGAACTGATGAAGGATGCTGCTCATGGAAAAATAAATTAAAATACAGTCATGCCAATAGGTAGGTAAACAGAGAAGAAGATCAAATGCCAATGTTGCTGGCATGGAAATTTATTTAATTTGATTGAAAAACATTAAGAAGGGGAGTAGAGTAGCTGAGAGCGCAAGAAGATACTTTGAGCTGGAGAAAAGTTTGAGAGATTAATAAAGTAAGAAATGTCATAAGAGTAGTGATAGGAAGTGTTCTAAAATATGAAATTTGTGTTGTGTTGGAATATCTGCTAGCAAGTCTGACCAACACTGCTCCAAATGAACAAGAAAAATAAAAGGGCTATCCAAAACAGTCCTTAGTAAAATGTATAAAGTTCCAAAAAACAAAATGGTGTTTGGTCCTGCTAATATATCAAAGACGGAAAGTCCAAAAGTATACTGTTCCAATTGGTGTGTGAAATAAAGTGAAAGTCTTTTTTTGTAAAGAAGTGCCGTTAATGCCCCTACCCAACTGTATGCAACGATTATTAATAATCTATACTATAATCGCATTTGTAACACGTCTGTCACCGTTGGCATCCTCAAAGGAATGTTGGCAGTGCGAGGCAGCCAACAGAATGTTGGCTGCGCGAGGTGGATTCTGAAAATGGCAGGGTTGTAAGTTGGTTAACAACTTGACTTATGCTATGTACATCCCTACACAAACCTAGACCCTGCCATTTTCAGAATCCACCGGGATGCATTGTAGGATTGTGGATTCCAGTGTAAGCTGCATCGGGTTCTTTTTTACCACCCTGCCATTTTCGGAATCCACTGGGATGCAGCCAAGGCAAATGGAGAATTACAAAAAAAAAAATAATAACCGCCCGCAATGAGCAATGATAAAAAAAACTAACCGCCCGCAATAAGTATTTAAAAAAAAAAATAACCGCCCATACAAACTATTAAGAAAAAAATAAACTAACCGCACGCATGAAGTATTAAGGAAAAAAAATAATAATAAAATTATTAATCCCTAAATCCGCCAACATCGCAAACTACCTAATACATCTATTAACCCCTAATCTGCCAACCCCCCACAATGCATTAAAACTAATTTACCTATTAACTCCCAAACCGCCAACCCCTACAATGCAAAAAACTAATTTAATGACTAAGCCCCCTAACCTAACCCCCTAAATTAAATTATTTTTTAAAAAAATACTCATTACCATTAAAATAAAAATAAAAAAAATTACATTAATCTAAAATTATAGAAAATAAAAAAGCTAACATTACAAAAAATAATAAACAACACTATCCAAAATAAAAAAATAAACCTAATCCCTATGAAAAAAAAATTCCCCAAAATAAAAACACCCCATAATCTAAGAATAAACTACCAATAGCCCTTAAAAGGGCTTTTTGTAGGTCATTGCCCTAAATAAATCAGCTCTTTTACATTAAACATAAACAAAGGCCACCCTAACAGTAAAACCCCCCACCCACCAAACCCCTCCAAATAAAAAAATCCTAACGCTAATAAATCTAAACTACCCATTGCCCCTAAAGGGGCATTTGTATGGGCATTGCCCTTAAAAGGGCATTTGTATGGGCATTGCCCTTAAAAGGGCATTTAGCTCTTTGTCACTGCCCTTAAAAGGGCATTCAGCTCTTTTGCAAATTGCCCAATAAACCCTAATCTAAAAAAAACATTCCCCCCAAAAAATGATGAGGATGATGGACCCACCTGGAAGAAGACCTTCTCCGCCGGACTTCACAAACCGTGAGTACCTATTTGGGGCTTTAGTGTTAATTTTTTTTTCTTTTTTTCAGATTAGGGTTCATTGGGCAATTTCAAAAAGCTGAATGACCTTTTAAGGGCAGTAAAAAAGAGCTGAATGCCATTTTAAGGGCAATGCCCATACAAATGCCCCTTTAGGGGCAATAGGTAGTTTAGTTTTTATTTATTTTGGGAGGTTTGGTGGGTAGGGTGGGTTTTACTGTTAGGGGGACTTTGTTTATTTTTAATGTAAAAAATCCAATTTATTTAGGGCAATGCCCTGCAAAAAGCCCTTTTAAGGGCTATTGTTAGCTTAGTATTTGATTAGGGGGTGTTTTTATTTTGGGGGGGTTTCTATTTTTATAGGGGTTTTAGTTTAGGTTTAAGTTTATTATTTTGGATAGCTTTGTTTATTTTTTTCAGCATTTT
Source organism: Bombina bombina (assembly GCF_027579735.1). Taxonomy (NCBI): domain Eukaryota; kingdom Metazoa; phylum Chordata; class Amphibia; order Anura; family Bombinatoridae; genus Bombina; species Bombina bombina. Next base: position 128,283,426 of record NC_069508.1, read on the forward strand.
TACTTTTTTATTTTTTGTAGCTTGGGGGGTTACATTTTTAACACAGACTGTCCTCTGGGCAGGCTTATCAACTAGCTATTCATAATTAAGTTACGAATCAAATCTCTACTTAATATGAAGGAGATCTACATAACTAAAAGAATTTTGATACTGCTTATGTTTATCTCATAGAAACATTTTTGGGTTTCAAGTGTAATGAATGAAAACAGACTTATAGTTGGACATGAAAAATGAACTTAGAAGGAGGCTATGCAAGAGTGACATCTGCAACCCATATATCACACTCTGACCAATTGGGTAGAAGCGGGCAGCTGAAAACCAGACAAATGGTGAAACAGAATCAGACTCCTTGAGAAAGCTGTAAAGAACAGTGAAACGTATGTTGGAGGATTGCTGTATGTGGGAGGATTGCGGCTTGTCACAGAGAAGGGTGAGGTAACATCCTGCACAATGAAAAACGGAGAAAACGAACTTGATTTCATTTACCTGTGCTAAATCTGGAGTGACTATAAAGCCTTGTTACTTTATGTTTTAATTGCTTTTAAGTTAATATATTGTTTCAGTGTATACATTTTACAATAAATCATTTAAGAAACTGATCCTTTGATGCCATTGGGTTATTAACAACAACTAGTAAATCTCAGAGTTAGATTTAAGCTCTAGAGTATGTGACTATCACATCACTATTATTGAGGGCATATATCAGCTGTGCAGTATTACACTATGAGGCCTATTTAACAACGGTCTGTCGGACCTGATCCGACAGTGCGGATCAGGTCTGACAGACCTCGCTGAATGCGGGGAGCAATACGCTCTCTATATTCAGCATTGCACCAGCAGCTCTTTCTTATCACCTTGATTTTAAGTGACCATGAATGGAATTAACCAAACAGGGATAAGTATCCCCCCTGAGTAGCTAACTTTCATGCAGATCCAGCCACACTATCCTGGCTACCAAGGGGGTCCGATGTCACCATCCCCTTATGACTAATCAACATGGGCTTACTAACCTGTGCCTTTCTAGCATCCCTGACCTTAGCCACAGAACACATAAACTTCTCCTGCACTGCCACTAGCCACACCATCCTAAACATCCCCTTCTGACCTTTTCCTACCAATTCTAAAGAATTGTCACTGTCAGAAGAGGAAGACTTTGATGAGTCACTGTCATCAGTCCGTCCACCTAAACCCAGTGCCAACTCACCCAATCCTGCAGACTCTATTCCAGTTGTTGTGCCAGATGTTGAAGGGCTCAGCCATGGAGATGCTGCAACCATCGCCCCAGATTGTGCATCATGGGATCCAATTCCTGCTCCACTCGTTGGGTTAGCCACCATTCATCCTTGCTAATGGCATCCTGAAACCACCCACAGTCCTAGCAGCGTCGGGCCTCACAGTCCCAGCAGCATATGGGCTCTCAGTCATTGACTCAGTATTACTGCACCTCTCATTTCCCCACCGCTTTGCACACTCGCTCCTCCTCTGTGGCCTCTTGACCCTGCCCCCCTCCCAGCAAACACTCCAGTGCCCCGGACCCAATCCTCACCCACTGCTCATTATTTGTCTCCATGGCCATGGCCTCCACTTTTATTCAAAGCCCTCCTATATGACCCGGTCATGACATCCCCAGGCCTAGTGGGAAAGAGCAGAGGGGAAGAATTACCCGCCATACCACTGACAGGCCCAAGCTGCAGATTACCAGACAAGGAAGCACTTGGACCAGCAGCCCACACAAAAGTACTTAAGACAGACACTGTGGCCACAATAGCTGAACAGCGGTAAGAAGGTCAGAAGCATGACAAGAGTGATCCATCACACAAAAACCAGGAACAGGACCAAGAGGAAAAGAGGAAGAAGAATTCCCCACTTAAGCATTTGTAACATAGGTAAAATCCTCCCACAAAACAGCAACATTGTTTCAGCACACTGGCTCGGCCTTGCTCACAGGGTGACTTAACCCTTAAGGCATTCCAGTTAAAATCCTTGCACTTTCATTCTCTCCATGCTGGTAAGTTTTTGATGAACAGGCCCTTAAAGTTTAACATGGAAGTGAATTAGCAAATTTTAATGGAAAATCTATTTAAATTATTTTTACTTTACAGAAGATTGTTACTTGCTGTTCTTACAAAATGTACTCAGCAAATTCTTCACAAGTGATCAGAAAATAAATATATTTTACTTTCTCTAGGAAGATTAAAGGAACTGTTCTTTTGTAATTTTAAAGTTATGTTGAAAGGTGGATACCCTACTGTAGTAAGTTTGTGTTATCATTGAAGCTTTTATTGTTGTTAATGGAAAATCTAACTTTAGTTTGAACTTTATTCGCAATTTAGGTTTGATCTTGTGCTTCTCTCTAAAAGGATAGTAGAAAAAAAAAGAAAGAGAAGAAATATTTTACAGCAGTTTCAGGTCTGGATCACACTCATGTTTCTATTAGTGACAGTATGCTGTATGTGTGACACTTAATATTGGTTAGACATATGCATTTGGACTTGGACATCTGCAAAATAATCACACATTTTGCTGTATTTTTTGCATTGGGTTTAAAATGCAAAATGATTAGTTCATTTAACAAACAAGGTGATAAATGAATGATGTCACCGCATAGAATTCATTAATATGTCTATTTTTTACCACTTGCCAATACCATTCACCAACGTTACTCTTAGAGGATTGTCTCCTCTGTCAGCCAACCAGCAGATAACTTTCACCCTTGTTCTTTGTCAATACTGACCCATTTAAAATTGAATAAAAAGATAAGTCTAGGGGGCCTATTTAACAAAGGTCTGTCGGACCTGATCCGACAGTGTAGATCAGGTCCGAGAGACCTCACTTAACATGGAGAGCAATACGCTCTCTGTATTTAGCATTGCACCAGCAGCTCTTGTGAACTGCTGGTGCAATGCCGCCCCCTGCAGATTCGCGCCAGCAGGGAGGTGTCAATCAACCCGATCATACTCGATCGGGTTGATTTTCGGCGATGTCTGTCCGTCTGCTCAGAGCAGGCGGCCAGGGTTATGGAGCAGCGGTCTTTAGACCGCTGCTTCATAGTTGTTTCTGGCGAGCCTGCAGGCTCGCCAGAAACACGGGCCCTCAAACTCCATCAGGAGCTTGATAAATGGGCCCCAATGCCTTACAGTTTGCTTGCACTTCACACTTGGGCCACAAAATATCTCATAAAATAAAACTGTGCTTTTATGTTTACAGTAGTTCATTAAAAAAATCAATTGAGCAAACATTCCTGGAGTGGGTTGTTTGTGAGCATTCCAGATTTTCTTCAGCTTTCCATTACCAGTAGAATGTTTTGTTTGTTTGTCTGGCTGGTTCTTCTCTTTGTGCCAGCTTGAGGGATACCTTTTACCTGATAGTGGAAGCTTTTGTTGTGCCTATAAAACTGCTGCCATATAATGCTGCAGACACCTGCACACTCCTGAGCTTACATCCCTACTTTTCAGCAAAGGATAACAAGAAAATGAAAAGAATTTGATAATAGAAGTAAAATTGAAAGTCGTTTAAAATTGAATGTTCAATCATGAAATGTTGTATTTGAATCATGAAAGAAAAATGTTAGGTTGTAATGTCCCTTTAATGAGTAATAAAAAGTAACATATATCCTTTAGAGTAGTCTAGGAAGGGGTAGTATGCCTTGAGAAAAAGGCTCAAACACTTCACTATTACTCATTTCTTCTCTTTAGAGGTTAATGAAAGTGTAAGGCCCTGAACTGGAATGCCTTAAGGCTTGAGACACCCTGTAAGGCTTGGCCCAGCTAGGAAAGAGTTGCAACATTGTTGCTTGTTAAGGGGGAGGGTTTACTACCAGTTGTATTCCTTGTCTCCATCTTCCTCACTCTCTTTCCTACTGGAATTTTCTGTTTTTTCCCACCTTCCCATCCCCTATTTTCTGTATATATGTGTTAAGCATATACTAGGCGGCGCAATAGGTAACCATCTTCCTTATGGTTGATATAGATGCTTGTGGTGGGGACATGTTCAATTGTTCAACCCCATTTTAATAGTAAGTCCACAGCGTTAATTTTTTTGTTCCTCCAGGTCCATGCATGTGGTAAATCTAGTATCGCCTGGGTCCCTTCTGGGGTGGAGTGTGTTTCTGTCATCTTGGCAGTCTGTGTCAGGCCCCCCTTTAATTGTTGCCTAGGCCTAGTGGAACAGGGGTCGAGCTAATGAAAGGGGAATGAAGCAGCAGGTTGGAGCCTGTTGAGCCTTTTACCATGGGTCTGCTGGTCTCATGTTCAGTCTGGGCAGATGGTTGGTTTTTTGGAGGTGCCGGATCCCTTGATAAGGGTTCCGCATTTGTTGTGATGTAAATGCTGGGGTCCTGCAATGCTTGTGCATGGATGTGTAATTTAGCAATTGTGCTGCCAAATTTAGTTAAACTTTCCTACAGAAAAAGTTTAGTTCATGCTGTTTGAATTATTATAATTAATAAACACGACCTTGTTGGCCTTTTTCCTAACTCCAGTTAAGTAGCTGTCTGATGATGGAAAGGGTGGGTTTAAATCTTATTGACAACAAAAGAGGAAAGGTTAATACTTTTTTATATTGGGACTATAACCTTTAGTGCACTTTATCACAAATTATATTGTATTATTTTGTATTTTATTTCACTTGTGTGTTCAAAAAGTATATGCGGGGGGGGCGAGCAAGCTCTGCATCTGAGCGGTCACATTTTATATTAGCTCCGGACTTGTTCTGAAAATGTATCCATATCTTACCACTCAGTATAGCCTAAATTGCTTCTAAACCAGGGTGCATGCTATTAGGAGATGCCACAAACTCCTGCAACTTGAATACAGAAGATTACTATCTACTATCCCTGTGAAAGTAATCACAGCTGCTGTTGGGCAACGGCCATCTTTCTTCCACCAGGCGCCCTATCTATATTTTACGGTCTGCCGAGCATTTGATCACTAGAAGCGGTCCCTTGTGAAACATGGAGTTCCAAGCTACCATACTAGCCCAGTTGGAAGCTTTTGAGAGCCTGATGTGTAGCAGATTCAAAGATTTGATCAGAGTGCTTAAGGAACGAGCTACGCCGCAAAACCCATATAGCGAATCTGAAGGTGAGCCTAGAGTTGCCAATGGCTCATCCCCTATCACTACAGCATTTCAAGCAAGAGCCCCCGACGTGCCATGACACACAGGATGACAAATCGAATCTAATGGAGACGGGGCGATCAAAGAACCTCACAACTAGTCGTTTGGAAGTTACGGAAACAACTGGGAGCTCCATAACAATGTTGGAGAGGAATCTGCTGAACACAGCATCCTAGCATTCACCCACCACCAGACTGCACCCCACAGCCACAGATGTGCATTACATTCTTGAGATCCTTTAGGTGCCTTTTTCTTTTTGGAGAGACACTGCAGTCACGAACGTTTGATAGCTGGCTATTCAGACACTTTTGCTGAGCTCATACTAAAGACTCGCAGTTAAGACCTCCATTTATTACTAACATACTTAGGGTCACTGGTTATAGAGAATTTGCCTAGATGGAAGATAAATGCTTGACAATGACGGTGTACTGATGGACTCACTACTTGTCTATATTGTTGACTCTTCTGACCACTTCTGATCTTATATCCTCATATTTTAGCTATTATGATTTACATACTAAGTACATATAACCCGTCAGAAATTCAAATTTAGTAGATAATGCTCACACTGCATCTTATTTCAGCATTCAAAGTTGGTTCATATGGGGTGGCGATACAGTAAAGTCCCATCATCATAGTTAGTGTCGTTCACAGATTCTGCTACGGAAGGGTCAATGTTTATTGTGCTCATATTTATCTACCATACTTTGGATGGGACACTATTTCATAATCAAAATGTTAGACATCTGTATTGTTTGATACCTGTGTTAAATGCTTATAGGGCCCTTTACATATACACTACACCTCTATTAATCTGACTTTGCTTCTGCATGTTCCGCTATGGTAATCTTGAGAGGATTTTACTTTACAGCTGGGACTCTTATAGTAGCCTAATGTCATAGAGTTAAAGGATCATAGATAGAGCCTGCCTGTGTCTCTTAAATCAAACATGGTTTCTCTATATAGTATCATTTGTTTATTACGTATGCTTATTACGTATGTTAAGTGTGGTGCATTATCTCAATGTTTAGGATGTTATGTTTCAATAAGACTGTAACCTCAAGCTAAGCTTCCAGATACTATAGTTTAATATTACATGAAGTATCACCACATGGTAGCTATTTTACAATCACCATCTAACGTATTACAGTATGACCTGTGTAACAAGGTTGATATTATCACAACAATCTCATATTCCTTCAAACCACAGCTTCTTCTTTATTTACTTCTAACTAAGGATAGCCCCTTTACAAATGTTCGATATATTGCGTCGATTTAGCTCCTACAACAACTTACCATAGTTACAAGTTAGTCCACCCCCTATTAGAATCTAACGATGTGTGGGAAAGCTCATAGCCTTATATCTTACATCCTCCCTTTCTCATCTAGACATTTTTTAATTTAAGCAATATGCTTCTTACCAGTAGCACCTTTATTAATATAAAAAAATTGTAATATATTTCCACTGAGTATTATGCACTGCAACAAATTGCTATGTGGTATGCTCTTTATTAGGGGTATCTCCAAATTCAAACTGTCTTTATGTCCCCCTGGACCAATATAGCAATAAAAGAAATGCAAATTGCCTACTTTTGGCAGCAGTAATCCTAGGGGACACCTAAGCTTGTCCTGCTGGTGGCGGCCGAATCAGAGGATCTGGCACTATTTATTTTAATAAAACTGGGGTGAAGAACATCTGATTATTACCAAAGATTTTAAAATTAATATACTGTTTATTCCGATAAGTTTATAGCCAAGAATAGCTTCCCTGAAAGCCACAAATAGGAATTGGAGACATACTCCTTTTAGGTAATACTATATACATATAATTGTTATCTTTATCTTACGTCTTTCTTTTTCCCACTTGTAATTCTATGACTTGAAGCGAGTACAGTAACGGTCTTATCTTTTGGCATATTAACACATTGGAAGTTTTATTGATCTCCGCCCCACCCCATATCCACACCTAATAATATATTTAGTAGCACAATATTTAGTAGTCTTTATCTTTCGGATAGGTGGCAGTTGCACACCCAGCATTTAGACTGGGACCTACAAAGAGCGGTTTTGGTCCCCTATTTTAAGACACATTTTGATTCATAGCATAGCAATACTTTACTGATGTATACTATTATCTACAGATTTTAGAGTCCCGCCTCATCTCAGCTCAACAAGTGCAAGTGCTCTATGCACTTCAGATAATTTAAGATATATTGTGAGATGAGAACAATTACAATAGAGGGTTATACTGCTAAACACCAAATGCTGAAAGAGATATCAGGAGATAAGTACAACAATCTACAGTATATGTTACTGCAGATTATCACTCTAGTATATATGTTTTTGTTGACAATTGTATTATTGCAGCTAAGAAGAGTTATTATTAGTGCACTGTTTGATATGTATTGAATGGTAACCTATATTGCATCATCTTGTATGTATTATTGTGTCTTTCTGGACATATGATGTATGATTCTAGTAACTTAATAAAAAGAAAAAAATAAATAAAAAAAAGTATATGCAATAAACTATATTCATTAACTATACCATATACTGCACCCTGGCAGATATCCATTACATATGGTGATAGTACAAGGACTTTGATTGTGTGTGTGTCCGCACATGTGTGTGCATGCGTTTGTGTGCTTGTGTATGTGTGTGTATGTGTATGTGTGTGTGTGTGTGGGGGGGGGGGGGGAAATGCCTGCATGAGTGTGTGCATGTGTGTGTGTGCACCCAAGACAAACAGGATTACGTTAGAGACCATCCTGGAGTCATTTGATGGTCAACAAACTACTTTAAAAGTCATTTACACATCATTAGACCTCATCAGACTTGTAAAGTCATTAGCTAAGGTAATAAATTCTAGGTGATGACTACAGAATGATTAACAGATTACCTTACTGATTACTTCACAAGCATGAACAGCCAGTGAATAACTCTAGATTAATCTCATTTAAATATTTCGGCCTGTGGGCATACTTTATGATGGCTTCTGATGACTAGTCTGGAGTCATTGATTACTTCAGAATGACTCCAGGAAGATCATCCTTTTTGACTAGGACATGTATGTGCATATGTCTGTGTGTGCATGTGTGAGTGTGTGTGCATGTGTGAGTGTGTGTGCATGTGTGTTTTCTAGACTCAGAAAAGATGTAGAGCATAGGCCCTAAATTAAAAAAAAATGATGTTGAAAAAATGTTTTTGCAAATGAATGTATGGATCCTATTTCTGTAACAGATGAAAAAGAAAATGGTAGTAAAGCCAGATGAACAAAGCAAAACTATTTGGATCTAGCTGATGATTGATGGCTAATCATAAATGCATCTTGTCATAGGCTCAGCAGATATGTTCATCTAGGTCACATTAGTGCATTTGTGCACTGGAGCTGATGTTCCGGGCTTAAACACATAGTTATATGCAAGTAGCAGATTAGAACATTTATTTTTAAGCTTTTACTTCTGATTAAAGTCATTGCCCTGTCAGAAATGTACACATCCATATTCATTTGTTGCATCATATTGGGTAACAAATGAATAATTTACTAAATGACAATGGAAGGGCAGAGGTGTATGCCAGAATTAAGAATCTGTTTATGTGCCAGGTTTCTATTTTCTATGTACTTTATGTTTTTCCTGTATCTATTTTACATGGTTTTGTTCAGCTCTTGGCCACTGTGCTGTTTTAATTATCTGTTATGGCTGAGATAAGTGTTCTGTCTTCCAACCTTCCCTACTACTGTTATTTCTCTCTACATCTCCAAACCTCCAGAATCGTATCTATTCCAGCTTGTCTTTATGCCTCTTAAATTAAATTTCTGGTCTTCCAGTCATCTTCAGTATTTCCAACTACTATCTTTATCCTGCAATTTAACTACCTAAGTTACAGGGACACTAAACACCTTGAGATGTTAATTTAAAATGCTAAATCATACATATATATATATATATATATATATATATATATATATATATATATATATATATATATAAAAAGAACAACATTGCCATATATTTTCATTATTTTTCATTATTTATTTTGTCTGCTTTTCCTGTAATTCCATTCTGAAATTGTGAGCTTTTCAGTTCCTGTTAGAAATGGAAGTGTAGAACACTTATATTCCACACAGCCATTGGCTGCACACTCTAGTGACCTATTTTTAACGGTACCTAATTAGCCACAGCAGAGAAGGTAATCTAAGTTACAACATGGCAGCTTCCATTGTTTTATAGACACTAGGGGGCTGATTTATTAAGGGCCGAATGGCCCTTAATGTACCTGTTTCCGCATGAGCCTTCAGGCTCACTGGTAACGGGAGTTAAGAAGCAGCGGTCTTAAAACCACTGCTCTTTAACTTGTCCGCCGCCTCTGAGGCTGAGGACATTATTGCGCCCGATCACATATGATTGGGTTGATTGACACCCCCTGCTAGCAGCCTATTGGCCACAAATCTGCAGGGGGAGGTTTTGCACAATGATTGCTTGTGCAATGATAAATGCCGACAGCATATGCTGTCGGCATTTATCAATGTCTGGCCGACATGATCCGCTATAGCGGATCATGTCCACCAGACATATGATAAATCGGCCCCTAAAACTTAACACTTATTTTGTCACTATTTAACAGCTAATAAAACTTTAAAAAATAGATTTTACTAATCAGACTAATCTTTTCTTGGAATGCATAATTCTATCTAGCATTTATCACAAATAGCATTTAGCACTAAATTATCACACGCCCGCAAACGGGCAAATTTTCCCATTTGCTGGCGCCCAATAAATAACCAGCCATTACAACGAGGCTCTCATTTGAGCCTATGAAATCAACCTCTTGTGAGCGCAATGCTTCCCAGCAATGCAAACGCAAGCTCGCATTTGCATTGCTGTCAACTTGTAATACCAGCGCACATTAGCATGCGCTATTACTAAGTGAAGCGCTAATATCACTTTTAATAAAGCAATATTTAGTGATACACTTGTAATCTGGCCCTTAGTGTTTAGTGTCCCTTTAACGTTTGTTAACTCTCTGTCACCTAATCTTGTTAAAAAATATGGGTTCCTTTTGCACACAGTGCAAGGTAGGATAGCTGTTAATGGTAGCTGTATGATCATTTCTTGCTGGTCCCTTATCCCTGCTTGGTAACAACAAATGTTTTACCTTTCCTTCTGACCTTTTTCATTATATAGCAGTACCACATTAAACAGACATTAAATTACTGGTTAAAACTGCAACAGAATGAACAGTTATCACCATCTTATTGTTTTTTCCTCCTGTGCCTAGTTTTTCCAGGGTTCCAGTATTTAACTGGACAGAATGATATTTTAGCAGCTACCCAGTAAAATCTCTACAAAACAATGAGCACTTAATTCTCCCTTGAGTGGCAGCTACAATTTAAATTCTTTTTCTTCCTTTCAATATGTTGGTAACTGGCACCTATTGGTACAGCACTGTTTGTGTTACTTGTAGTCAATGGGGAAAATCTCTGCTCTGAGGTTTTATTGGCAACCATGGTTTGTATTTAAATTACTGCTCTCTCTGTAAGTACTACTGAAAGTCAAGATCATAGGAGAGCTCTGTAGTGGTTTTTACTGGCTGCTAAGAGGATACAAAGTGGGTGGAACCCACTTAACACTTTTGCCGAATCACAGGTATACAGGTCGTCCTGTTCTTTGGTTGAGGGCAAATAGCAATCCTACCAATGTCTGCCACTCTTGGTTTATAAATTGTTCTCCCTCTTTAACCCCTTACAAGTGCTGTTTAGGAACATTTCCCATGTTCACACTGGGTGGCACCATCTTGGCCCTGAAGAAGTTTCACATACTGTGACAGAAGTGATGAAAATCCATAGATCAATGTCTTTTTAACAAGCCATAGGGGCATATTTATCAAGCTACATATGGAGCTTGATGCACCTTGTTTCCAGACTCTATTGGATATTCATATCAGCCTGATTTGAACAGCCAATAGGATTTGAGTAGCGCTCATCCTATTGGCTAATTTGACTTTAAAGAATCAAATCAGCCAATAGGAATTCAAGGGACACCATTTTTAATCACGTAACTTGAATTCACTATCCAGTGTACAGCGGCGATCGTACAAAGAGGATCTTCCACGCTCCATGGCTCCGCGATCGCCGGTCTTCAGTTCCAGGGTCACAGGTCTTCAGTTCTAGGATCGGCGGTCTTCAATTCCAGGGTCGCCGGTATTCAGCTCTGTGGTCATCGGTCTTCAGCTCCGTCCTCCGCTCCGCGCAGGTTGTTCCTGGAAGATGAAGGAAGAGGTCGTTGCTTGAAAGAAGACTTCACCGCATGGGACAGAATCTTCTCTTCCGGACTTCAGGAATGGTGAGTAACAACCTGGGGGGTTAGACTTAGGTTTTTTTTTTTTAAATATATTTTTTTATTTAGATTAGGGTGGGCATTTTGTAAAATAGCTAGGTATAATTTTTTAAAATTTGATAATTTTGGTTTTTTATTTTCTTTAATATTATTTTTTTTATTATCCGTAATTTTAGCTCAATTTAAACTTAAATTTTTAAATTTTTAGGGGTTAGACAGGTTTTGTTTTTTTTGGGGTTTTTTTAGATTAGGGATGGGTAGCAAAAGAGCTGAATGCCCTTTTAAGGGCAATGCCCATATAAATGCCCTTTTCAGGGCAATGGCTAATTTAGGTTTTTTAGTGTTCAGTTTATTTATTTTGGGGGGTTTGGTGGGTTTGTGGGTTTTACTGTTAGGGGGGAATACACATTTTTTGTAATAGCAAAAGAGCTGTTTAACTTATTGCAATGCCCTACAAAATGCCCTTTTATGGGCTATTGGTAGTACAGTATTAGATTAGGGGGTGTTTTTATTTGGAGGGGGGGGGGGCTTTTTAATTTTCATCGGGATTAGGTTTAATTTTTTTTATTTTGGATAATTTGTTTATTTTTTTCTGTAGTTCAATTATTAAATTTTTTTTTTATTAACAACACATAGACTACCCTCTAGCAGGCTTACCAACTAGTAGTTAAATAAAGAAATAAGGCTCTATTTCTGTTTAAATGGTGTTATAGTAAAAATGTTAAAAAAAATCTTCATTATTTTGGGCAAGATTTTCTTTGAAATTCACAGTATCAAAGGGGTTAAATGCACATCCCAAATTCAAACTTCAGCAGTATGTGATGAGCTTGAAATTGTGATGAAATTGACTTTTGGCTACTTTGAAACAAATCACTTTTCATCTCCCAAATCTGTATTGAGTTTATTCTTTAAAATTTTTAGACAGAAGAATCAATTGAGCAGGGAAAAACTAATCAAATCTGGCTAATGCAGTTCTTGCAGAAAATATAAGAAAAATATCTAAAACATGATTTTGTACGTTTTTGTTTAAGCAAGTGAATTATGACATCATTAAAATAGCAAATTTGAATCACCTTTTTGGTTTTAGCCAAATATTTAACCACATTTATTTCCTCTTCTACGTTAATGGGGTCATTGGGTTTTGTGCTGTGATTGTTTATTATATCATGGCGTCAGTTTGGGAGGAAGATGTAAGCTTATGCTAAATAGTTAACAATACTACAATGCATTTCAAAATTACTCTGCATAAACATGTGTTTGGTCTTAATTTGTACCAATTATGGGGACACAAAAGTTCAAAAAGTTCAACATAGTTAAACATGTTGTTAAATTCTGCTCCAGTACAACAATGCATTACTGGGACCTAGCTGAACACATCATGTGCGCGATCACATATACGGCGCAGGTTTCGGCACAAGCGTGGGAACCTGCGCTGCCCGTAATTTCACCTCGCACATCGGGGTATTACATATACCCCGCTGGCAGTTCATAAAGTGCAGTAAGTCTGATAAACTAGCAATGTCCAGAAATAAGCATAAATACAAATTTCTGGAGTCGCTAGTGACTTACGGCACTTTAGAAACTGCCGGCGCCTAAGAAAAGTAAAGAAAATAACAAATCTTCCGTAAAAGTCTAACACGCCTCCCAAAAATAAGCCCGACACGTAAAACCCCTATATCCGCAATCCCCCCTCTCATTACTAATATTAAATGTATTAACCCCTAGACCGACAACCCCCCACAACGCAATATGCCTATTTAAACTATTAACCCCTATATCCGCCATCAAACCCACACCGCAAGTAATAACTCAATTATTAACCTCTAAACCGCCATAGCCCACAACACAATTAACCTATTCAAGTATTAACCCCTAAACCGCCATAGCCCACATAGCCTATTAAATGTATTATCCCCTAATCTGCCGCCAACGTCGCCGCCACTATAATAAATTTATTAACCCCTAAACCTCAGTCTAAATCTAACCCTAACACCCCCCTAACTTAACTATTATTTAAATAAATCTAAATAAATGTACTATTATTATCTAAATTAATCCTATTTAAAACTAAATGCTTACCTATAAAATAATCCCTAAGATAGCTACAATATAATTAATAATTACATTGTAGCTATTTTAGGATTTATTTTTATTTTACAGGCAACTTTCGCCGAGATTAAGAGTTTGGTGTTAACTGTGGTGCGTTGCTAATGAGGCTTTTTTCCCCATAGGAAACAATGGGGCTTAGCTGGCTTGAAAAAAACCTAACATCTTAAAAAAAGCAGCGTCCAGCTTCTAACGCAGCCCCATTGTTTCCTATGGGAAAATAAAAAATATGTCTGCACCTAACACCCTAACATGAACCCCAAGTCTAATCACCCTAATCTTACACTTATTAACCCCTAATCTGCCGCCCCCGCTATCGCTGACACCTACATTATATTATTAACCCCTAATCTGCAGCTCCGGACACCGCCGCCATCTACATTATCCCTATGAACCCCTAATATACTGCCCACAACATCTGCCGCCCCCAACGTCGCCGCCACCTACCTACAATTATTAACCCCTAATCTGCCGACCAGACATCGCCGCCACTTTAATAAATGTATTATTCCCTAAATGCCGCACTCCCGCCTCGCAAACACTAGTTAAATTGTATTAACCCCTAATCTGCCGTCCCTAACATTGCCGCCACCTACTTACATTTATTAACCCCTAATCTGCCACCCCCAACGTCGCCGCTACTATAAAAAATGTATTAACCACTAAACCTAAGTCTAACCCTAAATCTAACCCCCCCTAACTTAAATATAATTTAAATTAAACGAAATTAATTTAACATAATTAAATAAATGAATTCTATTTAAAACTAAATACTTACCTGTAAAATAAACCCTAAGCTAGCTACAATATAACTAATAGTTACATTGTAGCTAGCTTAGGATTTATATTTATTTTACAGGCAACTTTGTATTTATTTTAACTAGGTACAATAGTTATTAAATAGTTATTAACTATTTAATAACTACCTAGCTAAAATAAGTACAAAATTACCTGTAAAATAAATCCTAACCTAAGTTACAGATACACCTAACACTACACTATCATTAAATAAATTACCTAAACTACCTACAATTAATTACAATTAAATTCAATAAACTAAAGTACAAAAAAAAAAAACACTAAATTACCGGAAAAAAAAAAAGAATTACAATAATTTTAAACTAATTACACCTAATCTAATCCCCCTAATAAAATAAAAAGCCCCCCAAAATAATAAAATTTTCCTACCCTATACTAAATTACAAAAAGCCCTTAAAAGGGCCTTTTGCGGGGCATTGCCCCAAAGTAATCAGCTCTTTTACCTGTAAAAGAAAAATACAATACCCCCAACATTAAAACACACCACCCACACACCCCTACTCTAAAACTCACCCAATCCCCCCTTAAAAAAACCTAACACTACCCCCTGAAGATCTCCCTACCTTGAGCCGTCTTCACCCAGCCGGGCACAAGTGGTCCTCCATACGGCAGAAGTCTTCATCCTATTAGGGCAGAATAATTATAAATAATTATATTTTATGAGGGTGAGGATAAGGAGCTGTTGACTCTCCCCCTTTTCTCAATATTTAAAAAAAAAAATTCTATTTATATAAGTTCATTATTCTAAAACGTCATTTTAAGTGTTGTTCTTAATATTTTATATAAATCTTTGTTACTTAGGTATATTTCTAAGACATTTTTTTAGATGACAGCTATTCATCTCTGACCATTTTAGACGCATCTATGGTAAAAAAACATAAAAATACATTAAATATGTGGGGATACAGAAAATATAACTATGAGCTAGATTATGAGTGGAGAGCAAATTATAGCTTCTGCTTGAGCGATAACTAAGCTAGACTGAGGCTTTTTGCACGAAAATTATCAAATGTCTGTCGGACCTGATCCGACAGTGTGGATCAGGTCTGACAGACATTGCTGAATGCGGAGAGCTCACAAGAGCTGCTGATGCAACGCCGCCCCCTGCAAACTCGCAGCCAACGGGCTGCCAGCAGGGAGGTGTCGTACTCAATCGGGTTGAATTGTGACGATTCCTGTCCGCCTCATCAGAGCAGGCGGACAGGGTTATGGAGCAGCAGTCTTTAGACCGCTGCTCCATAACTTGTGTTTCTGGCGAGTCTGAAGACTCGCCAGAAACACGGGCCCTCAAGTACCATACGGAGCTTGATAAATGGGCCTCTTAGTCTTAAATAAATATTTCTCTATATATATATGGATGTAGGAATAGATTTATCGGTATAGGTATTTACAGGTATATAAATAAATATGTATTTACAATAAAAAGGACATATTCCTGTAAATGAAGAAAATTGGAATGAGAAATATGTACAGATAATATACAATAAAATACATAAATATTTAAATACATTTGTACACACATATGTACACATCTATATGCATGCATATACATATTTATACCTGTTTATGTATGTATCTCTATGTTAAAATTCTTTGCAGGATCCTTGAAAAAGCCCAATGGTGAAACGTACGTCAGAGATAGAGAGGCACAGCACTACATGTCACAAGAAGGGTCAGGCTCATTGAAACATGTAATAACACAACACAAAATAGGAGTGCTCAGTCTAACTCACAATCTCATATAAGTATATGAAAGAGATTAATACTAGGGTTATTAATAGTCCCAATCATTGTAGTAAGCTTGGGTAAACAGTCAATCTGTAAGATAAAGAGTGTCTTAAACTTTCCCCCCTTCCAGGTCTCCGCTTCTGCCTCAGTCACCACACAAATGAAAGTTCAAACCAGTATCAAACGGACCACCGGTCTCAGCAGCTCTTACCCTTCCATTGTGTCAGGCTGGGTGCCTGGACTCACTCCGGAATTCCTCCCAGACGGGCGATGAGACCCCTCTGGAATGGGTACAATCTGTGTGTCCTCCTTGGCATGCTTGCGAGCTGATGGCGTATAGCGTATGAGACGTAACCGCTGTTAATACTTCCTGATACATCACTGGTGACAAAACAAAAAAGGAGGACACGCTGGAACTTGAAGTAACAAAAGCTCTAGGTTTATTCAGTTAATCCAATGGTATACATGTACAGGTCAAAGTCAGTGAAGTTCTGACGCATTTCGTGCATGCGTACATGCGCTTCTTCGGAGGCTGATGGGAATCTGACATAGCTGACTTATATACTTATATACTTATTTCGAACCAATCGACAACAATGTTACAATAATCCAATCAATATGACCCCGTTAACTATGTAGCTCAAATTGAAAAATGGGAAACATATCTCAATACAAAATGTAAATATATGTTATTTGCAAGCTCCAATGTGCTACACATAAGGGGGCCATCAAACAATAGTATAGCATAATATATAAACTGATATACATATAAACAATGATGAACTAATTGTAATTGAAGAAAATAATAAACAGATATAAATTCATTATAGCTTAAGATCAATATAGTAAACAATGAGCAAAATAACAAGGAAAAATTAATAAACAAAATTAATAAAACATAGTTAACTGAGTAGTTAAAAAATATATACAATAAATGAGGGCCCATATGGATAAACTGTAAAATATGTCGAAAACAAATACAATAATAGATGAAAAAATAAATAAAATACATACATATATATAAATATTATCAACTGATGGATAAATATATAAAATTGGTTTGATGTAATATAAATCATATTTAACTTTCTAGGCCACTAATTAAACAATAAATAAATTAATTACATTAAATAGATAAATTACTATAGTGGTAAAGAAAGAAAAACACCATACTAACTAAATAATGTTGTGATTTTATAATATACTATCACTAAGAGTATAATTTTCTAATTATTTAATCTATAGTCAGTAGGTGTACAAGGGAAGAAATAATTTAGGAAAGAGATAGAGACATAGGAGACATAGGTATAATGTGGTATGAAGAGATCAACATGTGTGAGTACGGGAGAGGGGTATGTATAATGAATTAATGAATTAATGATGTAGAGGGTATTAAAAGTATAGATCTACATCCAAGCGTCTGTTGCTAGTCTTGCTACCCTGTCACCCCCTCTAGCATTTATTTGTATTTTTTCAATGCCTATAAAAGAAAAATATTGTGTACCTATCCCATGTTGGCAGAGGTGTTTAGCAACAGGTGTCTTATGTTCTTTTTCCACTAATGATAAGAGATGCTCTCTTATTCTATCTTTAAGTGAGTGTGTCGTTATTCCTGTATATTGTTGATAGCAACTTTTGCACGTAATGAGATAGATCATGTATTGAGAAGTACAATCAATTCTTTGTTTGATACTGAAGCTCTCCTTAGAGATGGTTGAAGTAAAAGTTAAAGCTTTTTCAGTGAATTCACAACTTTTGCAAGGTCTATGTCAACATCCATCGGAGCCTGAGTTGAGGATTAGCCAATTAGTGGGTGTATGTCGTTTATCAGAGAAATTTTTGTTAGTTAGATCACCTAATGAGGGGGCTTTTTTAGCTACATATTTAACCTCTTCGGAAATGATGTTCTTCAGCATATTATCACTTTTCAGTATGGCAAGATTATTCTTGATGACATTACACATTTTGTGATATTGTCTGGTGAATTTTGTAGTAAAAACAATGTTCTTGTCCATTAATGGTTTATGTTTAGTTTGAAACAATGTGTGTCTATGAATTAACGTTTAACCCCACAATATCCTTTAAAATTAGACTGAGGGGGGCGGAGCCTGGAGCTGAAGGGAGATGGCAGCTTAGCAATTGAGCTGTAATATGTGAGGGCGTCCGGGGGCAATCATGCCTAAACTTGGTTACTGAACACTCAGGAGTTTATAGTGGGTACCTCAGAGAGCAGTCTGGAGTGATTTGGGGCACTATAAATAACTTTTTACTCCGGAGCTGTATGGAGCTATCATGTGCCGATCGCCATCTTACACACGTGGCGTAGTTAATCTCAGGCGGCATTGCGCCATACAACACAACTATTCGGAGCGCTCAAACAGACCCTTCTGCCCTGGGAAAGAGGAGAGGACTCTTTTGCAGTAGTGCACAGCGGACTGACCCTATACATCAACCACAGGGCAGAGGGAACACTCCGGTAATGGACACGCATGAGGGCCAGTAGCTCACAGATGAAAATGCGGTAAGAGGGTTTGTGAGAGGCACAATTTGTCAGAGTGGGTCAGCAAAAGATGATAACTACGGCACTCGCTCACAGGCATAGAAGGGCCATTAATGCTATTTAGTGAGAATGCATGATGCCTAGGCCATTTTATAATACCAGTGAACCCAGACATCTAGAAAAACCTGCTCACATAAAAGGGCCCTAAAGTAAAAGCGCCAGCACAGCATTAAAAAGATGATTCAATATCAGAAGGCAGGGCATTACATTATGTTTTGCAAAGAAATTGACATGATTAAAAGCTACTGAAGCTGGGATGCAGTTTGCACACATTCTCATTTTCCACTATAGATGCCATGTGGTTAGCTATGTTTCTGCTGCAATCCTGAATACCCATCACCATTATATAAATGGAGGGAAGCACTTTACTCACATTATCACAAGATCTAATATGTTTCATATTTCATATGACTGATGAGCTACACTAGAAAACAGAAAGATTTTAAGTAAAAATCCCTAAACGTGACTAATAATTTAAGCCCTGCAGCAGCAGGTTGCAGCAGAAGAATATATCTGCCTAAATGGAAAAAAACTGTTAACAACTTATATGCAACTAGTCCTAAAGCCCGTTCACACGGGCCGTGTTGTGTTATAGTTATATTTAATTTTAATTCTCTCTCTCTCCTCTCTCCTCTCTCTTCTCTCTTCTCTCTCGTCGGGTGGGTGCGCGTGCGATCAGCTGCAAGAGTTTGTCTGAACTGCGCATGACGGCTTCAGACAAACTCTTGTCTTTTATAATATAGGATAAGACTCTCCACTAGTATTTAACTACTTGCATGACCTCTATGCTCTAAACTACAAATACCCTTAACACTAAGACACCAGGTATAACTTCTGGATTTGCCTCCTGTGTTCTGATAACATACGGGCTAACTTCATATACCATGTCGGCTAGAAAGCAGCATAAACTCCCTCAGGGATCCAAACCGCCAACCGCTACTCTGTTCTTTTAGCCGGCTAGGGGTGAGAAAATGTTAGAATCTGTGAATGCAGTGACAGAGAAAGATAATGACTCTGAAACAGACTCGCAGATCATTGAAGAAGATGCTATTCCTGCTACAAGAGCAGACCTCAAGGCTTTAGTATCTAAGCAGGATATCAATAAGAACTTTGATAAGCTTTGGGAAAATATAGACGCCTTTCAAAATACAGTTACAAATAGTCTAGCAGACATAAAGCAAGAAATTACTGAGTTGGGCTCAAGGGTGGCTAATCTGGAGGAAAATGAGGCCTCTACGACTGATGAACTATCTAATCTAACACAAAAGGTCTCCACACAACAACAAGAAGTAAGTGAGATGCAAGACAAGTTAGAGGATCTAGAAAACAGGAGTCGCAGGTGTAACTTGCGACTAAAGGGGATTCCAGAACTGTCTCAACGGAAGAACTACCTATCTATCTTCACCAACTATTTCAAGCTATTACTGGAGAAGTGAGCGAAGAGAAATTTCTAACGGAAAGGGCACACAGAGCCTTAAGGCCTAAGCCAAAAGAAGATGCACCTCCTAGAGATGTAATCGTCAAATTTCTTAGATTTCCAGAAAAGGAGGAAATACTTGCAGCGGCACGGAAACACCCCACTTTTAAGTTCCAGGGCATGGTAATTCAATTTTATCAAGACCTTTGTATATGAACTCTCCAAAGGAGAAGCTATTTAAGGCCGTTAACAGCACTCCTAAGAAAAAACCAGATTGAATATCGTTGAGGCTTCCCTTTTTGCCTATATATCTTACACAATGGCAGATCCTTGAGCCTCAAAGAAGTCACAGAAATTCCTGATATATGCTGTAGACTACAATTAGAACCGCCTGAAATACCACAGCTGAAGGAAGGAGAAGATCCATCCCATGCACAAGTAGACCCATCTCATACCCAAAGACAAAAGTGGACCAGAGTTCCCAAGAGAAAGACTAAGCCTTGACATTCTCTTTCAATGGACGGTTTCTGTAAGATGATTCATTTCATCCCCTCCTTTTTTTTGTCCCTTTTTTTTCTCTTGGTACTCAGTATTTCTAGGAGGTGGAGGGGTATGGGAGGAGGGAAAATCTCTATGAAAGTGGTAAGTTCAGAAGGAATGTAGCTACACAGAGGGGTAATGGAGCATGTAATGTTCAGTACCTAATAACTACTAGTTTGTAAGATGCCAAATTTCTTATAGTGTAAATGCTTACAGTTATAGCACCATGTGATTAAGTTTTTAGGTCATAATCTTTTTTTTCAAGGGGGGGGGTTAAGGGTGTTGTTCTCTTCCTTTTTCTCATGTTGTTCTCTCAACACAGGATATATAGATTTAGTAGCTTCATGATATATACCTTTGTTGGGGTGTTAACTGAATTGTTTATTAATATATATGTTTATGTTTTTGTTTTTGCTCTGCCATGCTGCCTCCTCTGCCGACATGTCCCATCTACCAAGGGAAGGCTGTACCATCAATACCTGCAGGCTATTTGGCTGAATGATGTGGCAACGACCCGGGGGGGGGTTCCGCACCAACGAAACAGTGAGTAATGACTAACAATCTAAGACTAATTTCACACAATGTCAGAGGCCTTAACACAGATGCTAAACGCAGGACAGCACTGACCCAATACACTAGACTAAAAGCGAACATTATACTCCTCCAAGAGACGCACTTCACAAGGGAGGTATTACCTAAATACTGGTCTAAAGGATATGCTCAGCACTTTCACTCCACATTTGACATAAAAAAGGGGGGTGTCCATATTAATACATCAATCGGTAGGGTTTGTGATAGAAGACACAATTAGGGATCCAGAAGGCAGATTTTTGATACTCCAGGGGAGAATACATGATAAACAGATAGTTTTATGTAATGTCTATGCACCAAACGAATCACAAGCAGCTTTCTTTATCCATATCTCTCAATTGTTAACCCAATGGTCACACTCTAGAATTATTTTGGGAGGAAATCACAGTATCTCAGGCACAATTAAGACACAACTCCACAATTAAAAAAATAAAAGAAGTCTTCTTAGAACATAATGTATTGGACTCCTGGGATACTTTGTACGGTAGGACCAACGACTATACGTATTGCTCAAGTGCACACAGATCTTACTCAAAGTTGGATTACATTTACGTGAGCCAAACTCTGATACCAGACCTGATCTCTTCCAAGATCCATGCATGCGCATGGTCGGACCACTCGATAGTCCAAATAGATATTAAAAAGATTTTTCAAATTAGTGCAACACGATCCTGGACCTATGATCCGTATGTTCTAAAGGTTACTAAGGTATGTGAGTCCATTTCTAAAGCATTAACAGAATACTGGGTCTTTAATGTAGGGACGACCTCTAACCCAATTACCATCTGGGCAGCACACAAACCCTATCTTAGAGGTTTACTCATCAAAGAAAAAACGGCTCTTACAAGAGCCAATAGACTTCAAACAGACACCTTACAAAAACAGATAGACATCCTCTCCAGGTTACATCAACAAACTTTATCGCCATCAACATTTAAACAACTACAAGCTAAAAGGCAAGAACTGGCAACAGTTATGAATGACACTTCTATAAGGTCGGCCCATAGATTAAAATCACACTACTTTTTATATTCTAACAAGCCAGACAGATATCTGGCCTACAAGTTGAGGGAAAGGACCAAATCTTTTACGATTCCACTTCTCCAAAAAAGGGATGGGGCCTTTACCTCTAATCCCCAAGAGATTGCCGATACTTTTGCACAGTATTATGCTCACCTGTACGATGGTAAGAAAACACAGCCAAATAGCCATACCAACCAACTTTTGACAAAGTTTTTAGACAAAGCTAAACTTACTCCTTTAGATGAAGAGATCAGTAAAGAGCTAAATGCTGGGGTTACTACCAGGGAGGTCCTTAATGCCATAAAAAAACTTAAGCCAGGAAAAGCGGCAGCCCCGGACGGATTCCCAGGTGAATACTATCAATTATATAGATCTATTTTAATCCCACACGTAGTTTCATTATGCAATGACATTATTAAGATTTTTACCAAAATTCTTGCTAACAGACTAAAAATACACTTACCAACCCTGATCCACCCTGACCAGGTAGGTTTCATTCAAGATAGAGAAGCCCCAGATAATACAATCTCCCTGGTTGACTACCTCAGCAGAACGAGAACGCCTTCTCTGGTCCTCTCATTGGACGCAGAGAAGACGTTCAACAGGATAGACTGGAACTTCATGTTAGAGGTACTAAATAGATTGGGTTTCCACGGTGAGTTTGTACAAGCTATTAGAAGCATATATTCACATCCAACAGCTAATGTCAGAACAGCGGGGTATCAGTCAAAACTTATAGAGGTCTTAAACGGAACGCGACAGGGCTGCCCACTGTCACCACTTTTGTTCGCAATTTGTATAGAGCCATTAGCAGCGACAATTCGCTTATCTCCAGATATCCATGGAGTCTTGATCGGAGGTCAGGAATTCTAGGTGTCTCTGTTTGCGGATGATGTGCTTCTCACATTAACCAAACCGCTTATGTCGCTTCCCAACTTATACCGGGTTCTACTGGAATACTCTGATGTGTCAGGTTACAAAGTCAACCTAGAGAAATGTGAAGCGATACCCATTGCTCTGCCTGACCATACCAAAAAACTAATAGAAGCTAATTATGAATTCTTATGGGCCAACGCAGCGATAAAATACTTAGGGTTTAAATTATCAAATAATATAGCAGATCTGTACAAACTAAACTACATCCCCTTATACAAAACAATCAGAAAAGATATTAACAAATGGAAAAAAGGAGGATTTTCCTGGTATGGCTGACTGTCGGCAATAAAGATGAATATTCTCCCCAGAATATTATATCTCTTTAGAGCCCTTCCAATTAAGGTACCCTTGACAGACTTAAAGAAATTGCAAATGGATCTGATAGGCTTTTTAAGGGGAAATAAAAAGGCTAGAATCCCTTCTCAAATCCTACAACAACATAGACAATTGGGGGGAGTGGGAGCACCAAATTTAACTCACTATTACCAGGCAGCTAGACTGGCGCAGACCACCCTGATGAGTAAGAAATCGGACGACGTAGTGTGGGTGAGGGTAGAGACACTGATTTCAGGATATAGACGACCGGAAGATATATTGTGGGGACAGCTGAAACAGCCTCTTAAGGACACGCCTACTTCAAGGCTTACATTAGAGATGATACAGACTTGGACTTCGCTGACCAGCTCACTACACCTAATCCCCAAAGACTCGGTGGTTAGACCACTAAGGACCCTTTTGAGTGTAGATTTCCATTTGCAGATAGGAAAATGGGAAAATAAAGGACTATACAGAGTGGCAGATTTTCTGTATAATAATAATAATAAAATAGCTACATTCCAACAAATTCAGGATAACATTAAACCAGAAAAGTTGCAGTGGTTCTTATACTTACAAGTAGCATCAGCTATCACCAAATTTAGAATGCTTAGCTCCGGTACAAGATTAACAACCCTTGAACACTTTTGCAACACATCACAGCGACCCAAAAAAGCAATCTCTGCAATATATTTAACACTACATCTGTTATGGTGAGGTGGGAAGAGGAGCTAAATACAGACCACAATCTAGAAGACTGGGAAACAATTTTATATACATCTAATAAAGGGCTAACTAGCGCATATTTTAGAGAAAATAGTATTAAAACATCCTTTTGATGGTATCTTACTCCTATCATCACCTCGCACTACACCCAAAGAGGTAACAAACTTTGTTATAGAGGTTGTGCTGAAACAGGTACATACATTCATATGTGGTGGGACTGCCCACAGGTCAAACAGGTATGGACTAAATTATCCGAATTGCTTAGCGAAGTACTTTCTGAAAATATCTCCCTATCTGCATCACAAGCACTATTAAATGATAGGATTAGGCCGTTCAATGCAGCTATTAACACGTTTATTCACATTTTATGCACAGCTACCAGAATATGTGTAGCAAGACACTGGAAAACAGGGGCACCCTCTTGGGGGAAGTAAAAGATAAGATTCAAATTACTTATAAAATGTCGGAGACGATAGCCTTTATACAGAATAGTCAGGACCAATTTTAAAGGTGTGGAACTACTGGATTTTGGCTGGCCATTAACGATCTAGGTAACCAGAGAAGACCAACCAAACAATAAGTAGAATGGGTAGGGGGGGAAGTTTACAAGATGACAGAGGTAGTCCGGTGACTTGGGGACTTGGACTGAGCCAAACACTGGGGGGGACCCCTCTCCCGGATTCGATGGTGGAGGAGTGGCATGGCAGGCAAGTTGGATGAAGTTTTGAGGTAAAGTTATTGTTTGTTGAAAGGGTGTTAGAGGGGAGGGAATACAAACATGCATAAAATGGAAATCGGGGGTGGGGAGGGGAGAGAGGGAGGAAATGACCTTGTATATCTTTTTTTTCTACTGTTCCCTTTGTCCTACTCTCCAAACTCCGGTTGTATTGTATTGACAAGTGACATTGCAGGCCTTACAGACTGGATCGAAATAATATTGTTTGATGGATTTGCCGAATTAATGGACATTTGGTTGATATCTCCACTCTAGAAAGACTATCGCTGGACTTTTGATCTTCATTAGAGGTCAGGGGGGGAGATGTGATACATAAGACAAGATAATGTGGCTTGTAAGTTTTATGTGTATGACAATAAAAAACTATTTCAACTAAAATTAGACTGAGTAGCCACTTAGATACAGCAAAAGAAAAATGATATATGTCCACAGAACTCACAAATGTTCTTCAAATAGATGCACCTACAATACCTAGCTTTAGAGTAGTACCAAAAATACATAAAATCCTAACTAAACCTCAGGGAAGACCCATAGTGGCCAGCCAAGGCTCCCTATGTGAAAGATTAGGTGGTTGGTTAGATCATATCTTGCAACCCATAGTACAAACCCTACCTGGATATATCAAAGATAGTGCACATTTGATCCAACAACTAAACAATGTAAAATGGGAGAGAAGATACACATGGCTCACTATTGATCTAGCTGTTCTATATTCAAGTATACCCCATACTCTTGGACTAAAAGCACTATTTGAAATGTTATTGAGACATACAGATTTTGATAAGGACTTTGTCACTTTCATAGTTGAGACTGCTGAGTTTTTGCTCAAGCATAATTATTTTATGCATGAGGGTGAGTACTATCTGCAGAGACCTGGCACAGCCATGGGCGCCAAGTTCGCCCCGGCCTATGCTAACATCTACATGGGCTGGATGGAGCTGTGCCGTGTCTTTCCTGATGGATTCCCCTTCAGTAATAACATAATATTATATGGTCGCTTTATTGATGACCTGATAATCATCTGGAATAAATCAGACAATAATACTATTGAAGAATTCATGACATATGAATGATAATGAGTTAAACTTAACTTTTACAAGCAACAGCAATATTCATACCATTGATTATTTGGATTTAAAGCTAACTGTAGACCAATTTAATCATAACATTATTACATCTACATACATAAAACCAACTTCTAAAAACAAAAATTTAAGAGCAGATTCATGTCATGTGTCACACCTTAAAAAAGGAATACCTAAGGCTCAATATCTCAGACTTCGTAGAAATTGTACAAACTTAGAGACATACAAATTGGAAGCGAATGATCTAACACAAAGACTCATTCAAAGGGGGTGCAATAGATTCCAACTTACAAAAATCAGTAAAGAAGTAGAAAGCATTCATAGAAACACATTGTTTCAAACTAAACATAAACCATTAATGGACATTGTTTTTACTACAAAATTCAGCAGACAATATCACAAAATGTGTAATGTCATCAGGAATAATCTTGCCATGCTGAAAAGTGCTAATATGCTGAAGAACATAATTTCCGAACGGGTTAAATATGTAGCTAAAAATGCCCCCTCATTAGGTGATCTTACTAACAAAAATTTCTCTGATAAATGACATACACCCACTAAGCTTTAACTTTTACTTCAACCATCACTAAGGAGAACTTCATTATCAAATAAAGAATTGATTGTACTTCTCAATACGTGATCTATCTCATTACGTGCAAAAGTTGCTATCAACAATATACAGGAATAACGACACACTCACTTAAAGATAGAATAAGAGAGCATCTCTTATCATTAGTGGAAAAAGAACCTAAGACACCTGTTGCTAAACACTTCCACCAACATGGGATGGGTACACAATATTTTTCTTTTATAGGCATTGAGAAAATACAAATAAATGCTAGAGGGGGTGACAGGGTAGCAAGACTAGCAACAGACGCTTGGATGTAGATCTATACTTTTAATACCCTCTACATCATTAATTCATTAATTCATTATACATACCCCTCTCCCATACTCACACATGTTGATCTCTTCATACCACATTATACCTATGTCTCCTATGTCTCTATATCTTTCCTAAATTATTTCTTCCCTTGTACACCTACTGACTATAGATTAAATAATTAGAAATGTATACTCTTAGTGATAGTATATTATAAAATCACAACATTATTTAGTTAGTATGGTGTTTTTCTTTTCTTACTAATATATATATTGTTTTCTTTCTTTACCACTACAGTAATGTATCTATTTAAGGTAATTCATTTATTTATTGTTTAATTAGTGGCCTAGAAAGTTAAATATAATTTATATTATATTGAACCAATTTTATATATTTATCCATCAATTGATAATATTTATATATATGTATGTATTTTATTTATTTTTTCATTTATTATTGTATTTGTTTTCAACATATTTTACAGTTTATCCATATGGGCCCTCATTTATTGTATATATTTTTTAACTATTCAGTTAAAGGGACACTGTACCCAAATGTTTTCTTTTGTGATTCAGATAGAGCATGAAATTTTAAGCAACTTTGTAATTTACTCCTATTATCAAATGTTCCTTATTCTCTTGGTATCTTTATTTGAAATGCAAGAATGTAAGTTTAGATGCCGGCCCATTTTTGGTGAACAACCTAGGTTGTCCTTGCTGATTGGTGGATAAATTAATCCACCAATCAAAAACTGCTGTCCAGAGTGCTGAATCAAGAAAAATGCTTAGATGCCTTCTTTTTTATATAAAGATAGCAAGAGAACAAAGAAACATTGATAATAGGAGTAAATTAAAAAGTTGCTTAAAATTACATGCTCTACCTGAATCACGAAAGAAAAATTTTGGGTTCAGTGTCCCTTTAACTTTGTTTTATGAATTTTGTTTATTCATTTTTCCTTGTTATTTTGCTCATTGTTTACTATATTGCTCTTAAGCTATAATGAATTTATAGCTGCTTATTATTTTCTTCATTTACAATTAGTTCATCATTGTTTATATGTATATCAGTTTATATATTATGCTATACTATTGTTTGATGGCCCCCTTATGTGTAGCACATTGGAGCTTGCAAATAACGTATATTTACATTTTGTATTGAGATATGTTTCCCATTTTTCAATTTGAGCTACATAGTTAACGGGGTCATATTGATTGGATCATTGTAACATTGTTGTGTATTGGTTCGAAATAAGTATATAAGTCAGCTATGTCAGATTCCCATCAGCCTCTGAAGAAGCGCATGAAACGCGTCAGGCCTTCACTGACTGTGACCTGTACATGTATACCATTGGATTAACCGAATAAACCTAGAGTTTTTGTTACTTCAAGTTCCAGCGTGTCCTCCTTTTCTTCTTTTTACTTTTTCATTGAAACATGTATATGTATATGCCGTTGGAATTTTTTTCAAAAATGCTGTTGGGACAGTGACTGTTTATGATTGCCATTTCTGTTTTTAATTGAGCAAAGATTTAGCTTTTTTTAAATTACATGTACATTAAAGGGACAGTCTAGTCAAAATTAAACTTTCATTATTCAGATAGGACATGTAATTTTTATCAACTTTTCAATTTACTTTTGTCATCAAATTTGCTTTTTTCTTTTGTATTCTTAGTTGAAACTAAACCTAGGTAGGCTCATAAGCTAATTTCTAAGCCCTTGAGGGCTGCCTCTTGTTACATGCTTTTTAAATTGCTTTTCACAACAAGAGACTTGATAGTTCATATTGGCCATATGCTGTAGATAACACTGTGTTCAGGCACACAAAGTAATTAAAGATTTAGCACAACACAATGCTAAATGCAAGTCAATAGATAATAAATAGTCACAGTCATGTGATCAGGGGGCTGTCAGAAGCTTCTTAGATACAAGGTAATCACAGAGGTAAAAACTATATTCATATAACTGTGCTGGTTATGCAAAACTTGGGAATGTGTAATAAAGGAATTATGTATATTTTAAAACAATACAAATTCTATTGTAGACTATCCCTTTAATTGTAAATTAAATTAATATTGGAACCCCCTGCAAACATTACAGACATTAATCCATTTGTACTGAGTGTATCACTTTGAGCTAAAGTAGCTCAATACCATATGAGTCATTCTCCAACTGTTCTTAAAGGGACATTTTAAAATGGTTTAACACTATGAACGTTTCTTTCCACTCTCTTTGAGGTATTAAGAAGATCTTTTCTGAATAAACTTTTTCAGAACAATCCATCTACATCTTTTATAGTGCACAGTGTTGTATGTGCTTTTGAATGCATTTTTGATGGGGATTTTTGGTGCAACTTTCTTGCCTCGCATAACATTTAACCAGAGCTCTGAAGTCGCACTTATTTGATGCGTGTTAAATTTGATTGCGCTCAAGCAAATGCATTTACTTTCAACTATATGGGGCAGATTTATTAAGCAATGAAAACTGCAATCTACCCCCGAAGTTTCCGGCTTGCCGGAAATAGAAGTTACGAAGCAGCGGTCGTAAGATCGGGATGATTGACACCCCCTGCAAGCCACCCCTGGCTGCAAATTTGCAGGGGGCGGCATTGCACAAGCATTCCACCAGAAATGGTGGAATGGCATTTAGTAATGTCGGGCGGACATAATTCGCTACAGTGAATCATGTCCGCCTGCCATTTTTTAAATCACCCCCTATGTGCGCAATAGAGACGCAATATACCCCTTACCGCTCGTGCACAACCGTTAACGTGAAACTCATAATCTAGCCCAATATTGGCATAGTGGAGATCTTATTAATAGTAAAGTTAAATCGGGGATACATTGGAGCTATTATTTAAATACATTGATACCTAAAAGACTTAATAAAGATTTTAAATTATAACTATTTCTATAATATCCATCTATTTTTTTATACATAGATGTTTCGTACCATTTTTCTCTATTGGGTTGTTGGAGAGTAGTGATTAGCCTCAGATCTAAAAGACATATGTTCAATACCTTACGTGGGTTAAAATACAGTTTTCTATTGCTTTTAGTTTTTATTTTAAAGGGACACTGAACCCAATTTTTTTTCTTTCATGATTCAGATAGAGCATGCAATTTTAAACAACTTTCTAATTTACAGCTATTATCAATTTTTCTTCGTTCTCTTGCTTTCTTTATTTGAAAAAGAATGCATCTTAGCTATTTTTTTGGTTCAGCACCATGGAAAGCACTTGTTTATTGGTAGGTGAATTTACCCACCAATCAGCAAGAACAACACAGTGTGTTCACCAAAAATGGGCCGGCATCTAAACTTACATTCTTGCCTTTCAAATAAAGATACCAAGAGAATGAAAAGGATTTGATAATAAGAGTAAATTAGAAAGTTGCTTAAAATTGCTTTCTCTATCTGAATCACAATAGAAAAAAAATTGGGTTCAGTGTCCCTTTAATTTAAATTGTTTCTTGTTACTTTTTCATCTGCATTACTGATTTTATTTTTTAAATCTAAATTCATAATAGTGTTTATAATGATAAAGACAATATTATTATATGTTATTATATGCTTTACTTTAACTTATATTGTATTCTTTATTTAAATTTGTATTATTCAGATTTATGTGAGTTAACCTCAATCATTTAACAGTAATACACTGTAGAAATCAGTCTGGTCTGGGTTTGATCCTTCACATAGGTCATTAGTTTTTTTGTAAATTAGTTTTGCTGTTATATATAACATAAGTATTATTTATTGCTTTGTATATTGTTTTATCTACTCAATAAAGCTTAAATTGCCATTGCCTCTAAATAAAAATAGATATAAGACTTCTAAAAATACCTAAAAGTATCAATCATTTAGAGCAAACTATTTAAAAGAATTAAATAGCAGATCATCTTTGGAGAATCCTTATTGGGTAAATGTATGTTGGATTGGAACTTTGGACATGTTTAATGGGTATGATTTTGTTTCAATTCTGCCTATGTTACACTCTCAAGATGCAGAATAAATGTTGGTGGCTTTTGATTTGTGAAAAGTAGTATTGTAATGTACTAGGCTAATTTTCTTACTATGTGATGGATAGTCCAATACATATACATGTATTGAACCAGTCCTTTCTTGGTGTGCTGTATTATCAGCCTAAGGATACATAGTAACATAGAAGATGAAGTTGAAAAAAAGACTGAAGTCCATCAAGTTCAACCTATACAAAACTAATATACTCACAAAAAGCTCCAGTTGAGCTTAAATGAATCCCATAAAAAAGGTGACCAATTTATCACAAGCAATCATATCCCTGAATTCTGTTTCTAGCCAGAAATGTATTCAAACCATTTTTAAACGTATGGTATTGAGTCTTTAAAACTTAGAGTTAAGTCCTAGTTCTATAAAGTGTGAGTACTATCCTATAATTACCAAAATTATATTGTCTCACAAAACCTCACTCTTTGAGGTCTACTTATCAAGCCGTCAACCGCAAATACGCTGGAATTCCGCAGCGTAATTGTGGAGAGCTTGATTCCCTTAGTTATCAAAGCCTACAGACCGGCAAAAGTTGAAATCTGTGAAGTAACATACGATCCGCCGGTCTCAGTCCAACACAGATCGATGCTTACGTCATTACAGATGTTCCGAATGCAAATTCGGCACTAACTGACTACTTTTGCTAGTTAACAAATTTCTAATAGGTACGCTCGGCACTATTTTGGCACAGCGTACCTGCTTTTCAATCCGCCACCCTGGAGGCGGCGGATGCCATAGGAATCAATGGGAGTCTGAAAGCAGCGAAAGCTCATGTTCGCTGCTGCCCGATATCCCATTTATTCCTATGGGAGAATAAAAGTTACGTTTACACCTAACACCCTAACATGTACCCCGAGTCTAAACACCCCTAATCTGCGGCCCCCTACACCGCCGCCACCTACATTATACTTATTAACCCCTAATCTGCTGCCCCGACACCGCTGCCACCTACATTATACTTATTAACCCCTAATCTGCCACCCAAAACCGATGCCACCTACATTACACTTATTAACCCCTAATCTACAGCCCCGCCACCGCCGCCACCTACATAAAGTTATTAACCCCAATCCCGCCGCTCACGGACCCCGCTACCACCTACATAAATTTATTAACCCCTATCCCGCCGCTCACGGACCCCACCGTCACCTACATAAAGTTATTAACCCCTATCCTGCCACTCCCGGAGCCCACCGCAACTAAATAAATGTATTAACCCCTAATCCCCTGGCCTCCCAAATCACTACCACTTACTAAACCTATTAACCCCTAAATCGCCAGCCCCCCACATCGCCATAAACTAAATTAACCTAATAACCCCTAAACCTAACAACCCCTTAACTTTACATTAAATATTAACTCATCCCTATCTTATAATAAATTTAAACTTAACCTTTAGATTTAAATTAAACTATATTAAACTATTAATTAATCTACCCTAACTATTATACTAAAATTACATTAAACTATATTAAACTATTAATTAATCTACCGTAACTATTATACTAAATGACATTAAACTATATTAAACTAATAATTAATCTACCCTAACTGTTATACTAAAACTACATTAAACTACAAATTAATTTAACTATATTATATATTTAAATACCTAACCCTACTCAAATAATTTAAATCTACAATAAAAAATCACAAAGTTACAAAAAAACTAACAACTAAGTTACAAAAAATAACAAACACTGTTACAAAAAAAAATAAACACTAAGTTACACAAAATAAAACATAAATTATCAAAGATTTAAACTAATTACACCTACTCTAAGAGCCCTATGAAAATAAAAAAGCCCCCCCCCCAAATAAAAATAAAACCCTAACCTACAATAAACTACCAATGGCCCTTAAAAGGGCCTTTTGCGGGGCATTGCCCCAAAGAAATCAGCTCTTTTACCTGTAAATAAAAAATACAAATACCCCCCCAACAGTAAAACGCACCACCCACACAACCAACCCCCCAAATAAAAACCTAACTAAAAAAACCTAAACTCTCCATTGCCCTGAAAAGGGCATTTGTATGGGCATTGCCCTTAAAAGGGCATTTAGCTCTATTGCTGCCCAAACCCTAACCTAAAAATAAAACTCACCCAATAAACCCTTAAAAAATCCTAACACTAACTCTGGAAGATCCACTTACAGTTTCTAAAGAGCCAACATCCATCCTCAATGAAGCAGCAGAAGTCCTCATCGAAGCCAGCAGATGTCTTCATCCAAGCGGCCAAAGTCTTCATCCAAGCCTGCAGAAGTCTTCACCCAGACGGCATCTTCTATCTTAATCCATCTGGCGCGGATTGGCGCTATTCCAATCAGCCAATAGAATGCTAGCTCAATCCTATTGGCTGATTGGATCAGCCAATAGGATGAAAGCTCAATCCTATTGGCTGATTGCAAAAGTCAATAGGATTTTTTCAACCTTAATTCCGATTGGCTGATAGAATTCTATCAGCCAATCGGAATCTAAGGGACACCATCTTGGATGACGTCATTTAAAGGAACCTTCATTCTGAAGAAGATGTCGTAAGAAGAGGATGCTCCACGTCGGATGTCTTGAAGATGGAGCCGCTGTGCGCCGGATGGATGAAGATAGAAGATGCCGTCTGGGTGAATACTTCTGCGGGCTTTGATGAACACTTTGGCCACTTGGATGAAGACTTCTGCTGGCTTGGATGAGGACTTCTGCCGCTTTGTTGAGGATAGATGTCGGCTCTTCAGAAACTGTAAGTGGATCTTCGGGGGTTAGGGTTTGGGCAGCAATAGAGCTAAATGCCCTTTTAAGGGCAATGTCCATACAAATGCCCTTTTCAGGGCAATGGGGAGCTTAGGTTTTTTTAGTTAGGTTTTTATTTCGGGGGGTTGGTTGTGTGGGTGGTGGGTTTTACTGTTGGGGGGTATTTGTATTTTTTATTTACAGGTAAAAGAGCTGATTTCTTTGGGGCATCGTCCCGCAAAAGGCCCTTTTAAGGGCCATTGGTATTTTATTGTAGGTTAGGGTTTTTTTGTTTTGGGGGGCTTTTTTATTTTCATAGGGCTCTTAGATTAGGTGTAATTAGTTTAAGTCTTTGATAATTTATTTTTTATTTTGTGTAACTTAGTGTTTATTTTTTTGTAACTTAGTGTTTGTTATTTTTTGTAACTTAGTTATTTTTTATTGTAGATTTAAATTATTTGAGTAGGGTTAAGTATATAATATAGTTAATTTAGTTTATAGTTTAATGTAGTTTTAGTATAACAGTTAGGGTAGATTAATTATTAGTTTAATATAGTTTAATGTAATTTAGTATAATAGTTAGGGTAGATTAATTAATAGTTTAATATAGTTTAATGTAATTTAGTATAATAGTTAGGGTAGATTAATTCATAGTTTAATATCGTTTATGTTAATTCACAAGGTAATTTTTAATTTATTATTAGATAGGGATGAGTTAATATTTAATATAAAGTTAGCGGGTTGTTAGGTTTAGGGGTTAATAGGTTAATTTAGTTTATGGTGATGTGGGGGGCTGGCGGTTTAGGGGTTAATAGGTTTAGTAAGTGGTAGTGATGTCGGAGGCTAGAGGTTTAGGGGTTAATACCTTTAGTTAGTTGCGGCGGGGTCCGGGAGTGGCGGGATAAGGGTTAATAACTTTATTAGAGTTGCAGTGGGGTCCGGGAGCGGCGGTTTAGGGGTTAATAACTGTATTAGAGTTGTGGTGGGGTCCGGGAGCGGCGGTTTAGGGGTTAATAACTTTATTAGAGTTGTGGTGGGGTGCGGAAGCGGCGGTTTAGGGGTTAATAACTTTATTAGAGTTGCGGTGGGGTCCGGGAGCGGCAGTTTAGGGGTTAATAAGTTTATTAGAGTTGCGGTGGGCTCCGGAAGCGGCGGTTTAGGGGTTAATAACTTTATTTAGTTGTGGCGGGGTCCAGGAGTGGTGGGATAGGGGTTAAACATTTTAGTATAGTGGCGGTTTTTAGTGACAGTATACAAAAAAATTCTGTGAAAAAGCCGAAGAGCAGCGAGATCGATGACTGTTAGTTAACAACAGTCCGCTGCTCATCGCCCCGTACTTGGTGCGTGGCTTTTTGACAGCTTTTTTGTTAAATATGGAGAATGTATTCAGGTCTGCGGCAACGATGTTAGGCGATGTCAGGCGAGCGTATTGGTGCCGTTGAATGCAAGTAAGTTGATGGCTTGATAAGTAGGCCTCTTTGTATACCTTCTTCTTTTGGAGGTTGTCACCTGACCCTCTAAAATGCAGCAACAAATTAACTGAACAAAAATCCTTCCAACTTTAAAGAATATCCTTTTTGAGTGCACAGTATTATACGGTCACAATTTTTGTTGATCCCATGACAATATTACCATTTAGTACGTGGCCAAAAACAAGGACAGTGCTGTACTATTATCTAATTATTTCTAATGTAATAGGAAGGAAATTATGATGCCACAATATGCAAACAAATAATCACATAACACCAATAAAAACATAACAAATTATTCCCTCAGGCTTCAAATGTTATAATGTGGGACAGATTCCCAGCACAGTTATGTCATAAAACAGAATGTCAAAAACTGAGACTTCCCAGAAAAATAGTATGCACCTGTCATGTAGCCAAAGTTAATTTGGCTTCAACCGTGACCATCTTTTTCAGCTTTCTATATGCTAACAAACAAAGTGCTATGGGACTAAAGCCAAAAGGTAAAGGGAAAGTATACACCAATTTTCATATAACTGCGTGTAATAGACACTACTATAAAGAAGTATACCGATATAACAATCCAGTATAAAACCTTTTAAAAACTTACTTAGAAGCTTTTAGTTTAGCACTGTTGAGGAGGTTAGATTGGGACACCCACTGAAAGGGGCTGAGGAAACAGGAACAGGCAGACACCCCTTCTCCACGCTTTTCTGAATATGAAAAGACAGATTATACATACAGGAGTCTGTATACATCAGTATACATCTAACACTTTTGGGCTTGGTTAGGAGTCTGAAAATCAGTACAATGTTGTTAAAAAATAATCAAAACTATAATTTTTTACAAAAACACTCCCAGATGAGCTATAAAAATTGATCATCTACAAAACATTTATGCAAAGAAAAATCTAGTGTACAATGTCCCTTTAAATACAATATAATCTACTAGAGATGTGCATTCATCGTCGTTTGGCACTAAACAAATACCAAATATAGTGGTCAGCAACTTTCGGACCTGGATTTATTTTTGTGAAAGTGCAAGATGCAAAGATCTTAGTGTTTTGCACTTTCACAAGTAGAATTACATAGTGCTGAATTAGACTTATGGCTATGATCTTCGGCATATGCTTAGTGTGGAAAGGCACAAATACACATGTCTATGGTCTACCAATATCCTCTTATGGTCCTTCTAGTACCAACAATTGCCAAAATAGTAAAAGAAAAATCAGATTCAGTCAGCTGTATTATCTCTAGGGTCCAATAGTAGGGTGACCATATTGCCGCTTTAAAATGGGACACATATGAAAAATACATATGTCAGGGTTCTTATACAAAACATTTATTTAAACAGCCCTGACATATGAATTTTTCATATGTGTCCCTTTTTAAAGCAGCAATATGGTCACCCTACCAATAGGGAACAATATAAAAACCAAAACTTTTTCTATGCTATATACGTTAACACTATTGTCACACACTGGACTTTAAGGAATATTAAACAGTGTTCCTTTAGAAAAAAAAACAAATATGTTAGATCAAAGTAAACATAAAAAGAAACAGATTTTGTAAAACACAACAAACACACGTTTTTTCTAGCACAATTAGCACTTAGAAATTCTCAATGTAGACCCTGCCCTCAGTGTGATAAGAGAGGAGAATTTTTAAAACCTAAGTTTAATTCCCTCAGTTCTGAGCATGAGCAGATCTAACTCCCTGTTATCTAGTCCAGTGTTTCTAAACTTCAGTCCTCATGACCCTTACACAGGCCAGATATTAATTATGTCTTAGCAAGAGCAAAGGTGCAATTATTAGCTGATGGGTGAGCTGATTATTTTGCCTGTCTATGTTACACTTTGAAGATGCAGAATAAATGTAGAGTTTAAGCAAAAGAAATAAAAGGTAAAATCCATTTAAATAGATTCATAATACCTATTGCAATGGTTTCTGTTAAATATAAGCAAATGCTTTGTGTTTTTTTATTATTACAACAATAAAACAGACTATTTAAAATCCCTTTAAGCAATGTTGGTATGTGCTTTGAGCTGCTGACAGCATGACACATGTTTCTAACTGCTAAAAAATAAAGTAGTGATCTGGTTTAGAAACTGTCACTACTTAGAATCAAATAAATACAAACAGACTTTCATTGTTATCAATTGTTCTGGTTTATTTGGGTGCATAATCATTTTAAATTGACTATTCTATTGGGTATAATCTCTAACAACTTTCCAATTTATTCCTATTATCAAATTTGCTTCATTCTCTTAATATTCTTTGTAGAAAAGTATATCTAGATAGGCTTAGTAGCTGCTGATTGGTGTCTGCACACAAATGCCTTGTGTGTTTGGCTCACCCATGTACATTGCTATTTCTTCAACAAAGGATATCTAAAGAATGAAACAAAGTGTCTTTTTTTCATAGATTTTAAATGCTTCCCATTTAAAAAAAAAATGCAGATAACCCTTGTTTTCACAGGTTCAATTTGATCATGTGATCACTACTGAGAAAGGTATTCTAGCAACTCCTTAGCTAAAATCAGAAGATTTGAAGAAAATTGCAGAAAATTCTCCACCCCCCTGCATTGTAATAAAGTGTACAGACAGTCATAGAGCTATGATTTTAGAGAAGAGGCGTTTGACCCCAAGGAAGAGCCAAGTGGAAGGGGTTAGACAAGATTAAGGGGTGGGGTCTGGAAGAGGGCATACATGGTATTGAGTACCAGAAGGAGGTCTCTTTTCTGGACCCAAATGGGCGGGAAGAAGCTTCTGGGTCTCCCTCCCTAGTTTTATGCAAATTTGTGGTAGAATAATACTGAAAATATATGTTTTTGTTTAGTTCATTGGTTTGATAGATGATATCACAACTGGCTGGGTGCTTCATTTGTGGGAATGTTGGCTTATTTGTATTGTTACCTCCTGGTGGTAAGAAGAGTCTTAGTGAGGTGCTAGTCGAGGTGCAGATTACCAGGCAAGCACCTTGGGTGGTTGTGGGTTTTTTATTTGGGGTAATTAGTTTTTGTTCTGTTAATGGTATGTTAGTGTTATATTTGTTAATAAACAGTGCTGCAGCCTTTATAATCCATTTATGTTTGTGTGTGTATCTAATTATGGGGAGAACATAGTGCCTGAGT
Organism: Bombina bombina; assembly: GCF_027579735.1. Taxonomy (NCBI): domain Eukaryota; kingdom Metazoa; phylum Chordata; class Amphibia; order Anura; family Bombinatoridae; genus Bombina; species Bombina bombina. The sequence continues at coordinate 128,321,686 of NC_069508.1, forward strand.
AGGGAGGTCAATTAGAATAGGAGTGTGCCATTTCTTTTCTTTCTTAAAGGGGCCAGCCCAGTAAAATAGGAGAGAAAATAAAATATATTACATTACCTTTAAAAGTTTTTAGAATTGCCTTGGACATAATGATTTCAATTCCCACTTACTTACAATACATAGGGCTAGATTACAAGTGGTGTGCTAAAGCAAAATCGCAACCATACTTATTTCCTGCGCATATTAGAAGTTGAAAGTAAATAAAAAATTAGTGCACATTGGGTTTACATGACTGAAGACCTATTGTGTAGTCTAAGAATTAAAAAAAAATTGTGCACCAAACAGAATACAAATACATTAAAATAGAAGTGTTGCATTCATAAATACACTATCCTATAAAACAATTTCAGATAAATATTAATAAAAATATCAATCATTTTCAATATGTTATGTTATTTTACTATTTACTTAATGTATATATTTAACATGCCAATGTACTTCACGTAGGAGAAAATGCTCTAAGTATTTTTAAATATACAGGTATACCCCGCTCATACAGCAGGTTAGGGACCGGAGCCCCGCTGTAAAGTGAAAACCGCCTTAAAGTGAAACAAGGCAGTTTTAGCTTTCTTTTCAGTGTTTAAAATCCTGAAAACATGTTTGAACTAACATATATTAGGGGTGCAATAGTGCTATGCTTAGTTTAACACTAGCACAGCAAGTATTCAATTAGTATTCAATAAATACTGTACCTGTAAAATAGTGACAATTACTGTAATAAAATTTGCCAGACTATAGCATTGAGACACAGGTTGCACTGCAATGCTATAAACAGAGTGAACTAAGCATAACAAAATGGTGCCATTCACTTTTCTAGCAATCTCACGATGATTATAGCACTGTTTCAAAATCCTTGGAGGCTCCACAAAGCGCTGTATTAGCGAATCGCTGTAAAGTGAAGCGCTGTAAAGTGAGGTATACCTGTATATTCCTTTATATATCTGTATATATCTATATCTGTATTTATTCATGTATATTTTACAAATAATCATATCTATCTATCTATCTATCTATCTATATACATTTAAAAATAAAAAATAAAACATTTTCTTCTATGTGAAGGACATTGGAATGTGAAATATTTATAAATACCTTCAGGTTTAGCGCTTTAGGTCTAACACGATGTCGGGTTAGCACACAAGCAATAAGTGTTGTTTTTTTAAAAGCATTCCTCATTGAAGTCTATGGGGAGAAATCAATGCAATTACTATATCTGAAGACCTGAACTTTTTACTTTCAATTAGTAATATGCTCTCTAACCTGTCCCCTCCCCCATTAAAAGTTTACTTTAAGCAGTATTAGCACGTGAGTGAAAAAATTATTTAGCGCACCACTTGTAATCTGGCTCATAATTGGGATAATTATACACTTCTTTTTACCACTGTTCCTTCACGTAAACCCAGTGTAAATTGTGGGCTAGCTGTATATCAACATAGTAAAGATTTGTTTTTTTACCAGCAACACATAATTTAAATTTTTCTGAGTCACTTACACAGACTTGTTTAAAATTATCACTCTTTATCCAAAAAATATGCAGACCTCATAGGATAGTTACATGTCCAGTTAATTCATTTCATTAAATTGTTGTCTCTAAAATGTCAGTATTTTGCAAGAGACATGGTTAAGTCTTTAAAAACAATGACTCAGATTTGATAATCATTTCCTATAAAACCATTGTTGGAACTCATTCTGGCATAATAATAACCCCAAACATGACAAAAGCCCTTGCTATTCCATTTCCAAATATACCGTACTTTTATTTTGTAGAAGAAAGATAACTTTCTGCTTCATTACATGTAATATTTTTCTATTTGCACAAAACATTTTAACCCCTTAAGGAAAGAGTTTTTTTCTCAGTTTTGGTTTTTTAAATTACAGCATTAGTTTCCCAATAATTATATTATAAATCAATTTTTAATAGACAAACAAGACTTACTTGTGTGTATATAAAATAAATATGAATTTAAAAGAAAAATGGCAGAAAATGACATTGGCATTTTTTGCTCTGTATTGGTTTCCCTATAATTACCCTCTCTCTTGCTAATTGCACCATACATATTGGGCCAGATTAAGAGTGGCATACTAACAGTTATGTGCAAGCATAAATTGGTTTATCACGGGAGATTGCGCGTATTACAAGTAGAAAGTAAATGTGAGCGCAATCACAACTTACGCTAGAATGATTACTGCATCCTCAGAGTTCTGGTTAACTGTTTTACAAAACATAAAACACATCAAAAATACATTTAAAAATACAGTTACACTCATAATAGCACTATCTAATAAATTTAAAAAATATTGCACAAAAATGTTATTATAAATATATATATATATATATATATATATATATATATATATATATATTTGTGTGTGTTTACATTAGGGATGGGCGAATGTGTTTATATTCGAATTTGAATATTAGAACGAATGTTATTGTAGATATTCGATTTACATAATAGAATATTCTTAAAAATTCGATTTTCGAATGTTATTTACAGTTTTCAAATGTCACATTCGAATTCGAATGTCACTTTCAAATTCGAATATTACATTTATAAAACACAATTGTAGACTAGAAACACTATTTCGAATTTGAATGTCACATTCAAATCGAATATCACATTCAAATCGAATATCACATTTGAATTTGAATATTACATTTATAAAACACAGTATTAGACTAGAAATACTATTTCGAATTTGAATGTCACATTTGAATCGAATATCACATTCGAATAGAATATAACATTCAAATCAAATATCACATTTATTAAACAGTTGTAAACAAGAAATACTATTTCGAATTTGAATGTCACATTCAAATTCGAATATTACATTTAAAAAACACAGTATACTATTTCAAATTTGAATGTGACATTCGAATATAGCATTCAAATTAGAATATTACATTTATTAAACACAGTTGTAGACTAGAAATACTATTTCAAATTTGAATGTCACATTCAAATTCGAAAATTACATTTCGAAATTGAATGAATACACTACTAAACATTCTATTATTCTAACGAATATTTTCAAATTTTATTGAAAAATTTGAAAACGAAAATTAAAAAATGGAATGTTAGAATGTTATATAAACATTCGAAATTCGATTAGAACGAACGAATGTATAAAAATTTGTATTAAATTTCGAATTTTTAGAAACATTCGCCCATCCCTAGTTGACATATCTATTAATGTATTTATATGTGTATATATGTATTTACAGACATATAAACACATAGATACATAGTTACACACATATAGACATATATAAATATAAGTGCATACAATTGTCCTTCGCATTCAAATAGCTGAAAATATAAAAGCATATTTATGCAATATTCATATTTAATAAAGTGTTATACTGTGTATTTACTCTAAATATTTCACAATCCAATGTTCTGTATAAAAGCAGAATATGTTTCAAGTATTTTTTAAAAAATGTTCCTACATATATCTGTATATATCTATACCTATATATAATATTATATATCTATAGGTATAGATATATATTTGTCGGGTAAATTGTGAGAATACTGTGTTATATACATCATACTACTTTGATATAAACTACTTTGATATAAAATGTTTTGACCATTGCAAAATACAGATCTATTTAATCAATGGGCCTGAACAGGATCATGACTAGACCTCCTACTGTGCTGACAAGCCAAAATGTCTCCAAGTACAAAGAAAGAATATATATTTGCTCAAATGGTCAGTATGTCACTTCAACAGAATCTTTTCACATTGTATTCTCAGATTTGATCTCTAAATCAAATTAACTTTCTACCCAGATCATTGGACACCTGTGGTGACAGGAGACACAAGTCTACACTTAGGGCTAGATTTATCAAAGCTGAGGCATACAGGGGCACGTATACGCGCCCCTGTATGGCTCAGCTCGCCTGTAGCAGGGCGAAATTACCCGCAGGTAATCAACATTGCACACAAGTGCAATTTTGCGCTCGCGTGCTATCCCGCCCCCTGCCGGCGCACAGCCAATCACGCGCGGGCAGGAGCTGTCAATTTCCTCGGTCGGACTCGACTGCAGAGATTGAATTTTGCCACCTTAGAGGTGGCGAAAAGGTTAAGGAAGCGGCGGTCTGGTGACCGCTGCTTGATAAATTACGGCGAGCAAGTTCTTGTGAGAACTTGCAGCCGTAGGGCTTTGGTAAATCGAGCCCTTTTATTTGAGGTCCAGGATGAAGTAAATTTAACACTTACATAATGTAAACAAATGACAAGACACCAGGAACTCCTTGAATTCCTTCAATACACATCTCTGTCTGGAGAAAAGTTTGTAACTCCTGCAGACATGTGAAAAATTGTAACTTTAAAATTTAATAACTTGTGTCTGTAATTTTCATATATTTAATATACATCGGTACTGTATACATGTATATATCTAGAGGTTCTAGATTCTATATATCATGTCAAGCACATGTTACAGCTAAGAAGTGACGTATATGTAATAACTATATTTAAAATGTTTGACAATAATGCTTAGAATAAGTTACATGTTATTACACGCATATGATGTACCAATGTGGAGGTTCTGAAGTGACTGATACATACATATATAAATTGTACTATGATTTATATAATAATAATCACCTAGATTACGAGTTTTGCGTTAACAGGGGTGCGGTGCTAACAAGCAGTTTATGCTCACCGCTAACTTACAGACAGCGCTGGTATTTCGGGTTTTTACAAACCCGGCGTTAGCCGCAAAAAACCAGCGCTACTTACATTAGCGGTAAGCAGGTAAAACGTGCTCGTGCACGATTTCTCCATAGGAATTAATGGGGGAGAGCCAAATGAAAAAAACCTAACACCTGTAAAAAAAGCAGCGTAAAGCTCCTAACGCAGCCCCATTGATTTCTATGGGGAAATAAAATTTATGTTTACACCTAACACCCTAACATGAACACCCCTAATCTTAAAATTATTAATCCCTAATCTGCCACCCCCAACATCGCCGACACCTGCATTATATTATTAACCCCTAATCTGCTATTCCGGACACCGCCGCCACCTACATTATACTTATGAACCCCTAATCTGCTGCTCCCAACATCGCCGACACCTACATTTTATTTATTAACCCCTAATCTGCCGCCCACTATGTCGCCGCAACCTACCTACATTTATTTACCCCTAATCTGCCGCCCCCAACGTCGCTGCCACAATAATAAAGTTATTAACCCCTAAATCTAAGTCTAACCCTAACCCTAGCACCCCCTAACTTAAATAAAGTTTAAACAAATCTAAATAAAATTACTAGAATTAACTAAATAATTCCTATTTAAAACTAAATACTTACCTATAAAATAAACCATAAGCTAGCTACAATATAACTAATAGTTACATTGTAGATATCTTAGGGTTTGTTTTTATTTTAACTAGGTACAATAGTTATTAAATAGTTATTAACTATTTAATAAATATCTAGTTAAAATAAAGACAAATTTACCTGTAAAATAAAACCTAACCTAATTTACAATTACACCTAACACTACACTACAATTAAATTAATTACCTAAACTAAATACAATTAATTACAATTAAATAAAATTATCTAAAGCACTAAAAAAAAAAAACACTAAATTTCAGAAAATAATAAAATAATTACAAGATTTTTAAACTTATTACACCTACTCTAATCCCCCTAACAAAATAAAAAAGCCCCCCAAAATAAAAAAGACCTACCCTACACTAAATTACAAATAGCCCTTAAAAGGGCCTTTTGCGTGGCATTGCCCCAAAGTAATCAGCTCTTTTACCTGTAAAAAAAAAAGTACAAATACCCCCCCAACATTAAAACCCACCACCCACACAACCAACCCTACTCTAAAACCCACCCAATCCCCACTTAAAAAAACCTAACACTAACCCCTTGAAGATCACCCTACCTTGAGAAGTCTTCACCCAACCGGGCAGAAGTCCTCAACGAATCTGGCAGAAGTGGTCCTCCAGACGGGTAGAAGTCTTCATCCAACCGGGCAGAAGTGGTCCTCCAGACAGGCAGAAGTCTTCATCCAGACGGCATCTTCTATCTTCATCCATCCGGCGTGGAGCGGGTCCATCTTCAAGACATCCGATGCAGAACATCCTCTTCAAACGACGGTCAACAACTGAATGAAGGTTCCTTTAAATGATGTCATCCAAGATGGTGTCCCTTCAATTCCGATTGGCTGATAGAATTCTATCAGTCAATCGGAATTAAGGTAGAAAAAAGTCCTATTGGCTGATGCAATTAATATTCTTAATCAATAATCAACACATTAAACAACATTTAATTGGATTACACTGCTGAGATATTCTAATAAACATTCAACACATTGTAGCAAAATACCATCAGATATATGTAGAAATATCTATTTAAGAATAAATAGAATATATTCTTCTAAGTGGAGAACATAGGAATTTGAAATATTCATATTTTTATGTCTGGTTAGTGCACTTGAGAATATGCAATCGGGTTTACGTTCGAGTAATGTGTTTTTGTTTCGGTTAGCACTGGAGTGAAAAGTTTTTACTTTTAACTTGTAATATGAGTGCTACCCAGCAAGCGTAATAACCTTACTTCTAGCGGAGTTAATGTGCAAGTGGGAGCGATAAATACTGCTCCACTTGTAATCTGGCCTATTATATAATCTTTTCGGGGGGTTATCAGACAAATATGGCTTTCTAGTGATACTCTGTTTGGGTACATAAATTACAATAAAAAGGAATTTAATACAGGTAGCCCTCAGTTTACGCCGGGGTTAGGTTCCAGAAGGAATGGTTGTAAATTGAAACCGTTGTAAATTGAAACCCAGTTTATAATGCAAGTCAATGGGAAGTGAGGGAGATAGGTTCCAGGCCACTCTCAAAATTGTCATAAGTAACACCTAATACATAATTTTTAAAGCTTTGAAATGAAGACTTTACATGCTAAACAGCATTATAAACCTAATAAAATAACCACACAAAACAGACTTCACTTGCATTTTTCTGCAAACAGTTCTTTCTATGCATTCCAATCTGGACTGATTTATAGACAGGAAGATCTTGTTCCTTTGAAATCTGCTCAATAGCTCAGGTCTGGTTAAACTGATTAATTTCAGCTTCCTTGGCTTTGCTGCAACACAAGCGGACAGCTCCACCTACTGGCTATTTTAATAAATGCACTGCTTCTCAATGCTTTTCAATAGCAGTCACATGATTTGGAAAAAAAAGGTTGTTATTCTGAAACGGTGTAAATTGAACCGTTGTAAAACGAGGGCCATCTGTACTGAAAAAATGTATAAAAACAAAACATTTTTTGCCAGTTTTCATTATAACTTTTATATATTTCCCTTTTATCACCACGGACAGATAAATAAAACAGGGATTAAAAAATACTTTATTTTAGTAAAATAATAAAAAATAATAAAAAATAAACTGTATTAAACAAATAATATAATTTTATATATATATATATATATATATATATATATATATATACATACACACATATACACTTTATTAAAATACTTTTAGATTTACATTTTTGCTCACAGGATGAGAAGGAGAGGTGTCAAGTCAAGCTAAAAATTGGCTTGTCATTTTTTATGTGTTCACTGTGACTGTTTGTCACACAGATCACATAAATATGATGCACTTTACTAAAGCATCCAGTGATAGCCCATTGAGCAAGATACCATCATGCATCGCAGCATGTCAGTATCTAGGCTCCATTTTAAGTATACAATTACTGCAACTGGCTGTCACTGATTGTACACACAGTTACAGTCATATTTGACTTTTTCTGTACTGTAGCTGGATAGCCTCACAAGCAGGCATCCAGCAACAGCATGAGATACACACCAACCACAGCATGTATGTCATGTAATGGAGGCACCCCACTGATACCCTGTCCCTATGATCACTAGCTTGGGGGGACCTTCATAATGCTATTTCTGCAATGCCTTACTTGTGATGCATGCAGGAATAGCGCAGTCTTATAGATGTTAGCAAGACCCACGCAGTAACAACCCGGGATATAGCTGCCTTACAGGATACGGTGCATGTCATTTAGGACATAAAGAAATATGATGTACCCTCTATGGTGTTGAGAGTTAAGGGGTTAAATTACAAAAATGGAAACAACAAGAAAAAACACAGCAAATAACAACTGATATTAACTCCTGGGTAAATTAAAGCCACTGATAAAAACACAAAAAGTGTCACAGCTATTGCCTGAATAACTTAAATAACTGAATAACCAAGACACTAAATGTTTGTATTTGTCATTAACCTCTAAAAGAGTCTGCATTCAGCTATGTAATAGAGGCACATGTCAAGAAATGGGCAACCAGTTTATTCTGAGAGTGCAGCCCAGTCTTGGGATGTGCACCCAGCAAAGGCTGGGTATATATACAATTGCCAAAAGTATGTGGAAAGCCCTAATAATTATTGAATGCAGGTGTTTCAGCCACTCCCATTGCTAACAGGTACCTAAAACCCAGCACATAGGCATGGCATCTTCATATACAAACACTGTTAATACAATTAGTCATAATAAAGAGCTTAGTGACTTTAAACGTGGTACTGTCATAGGTGAGTCACTTCATGAAATTTCTGTCCTAATAAATCTCAGTCAACTGTAGCTGCTTTATATACAGCATCTATGAGCAACAATAGCCCAGCCATGAACTCGTAAACCGTGCAAACTGAGTGCTGAAGTGCGTAACGGGAAAAAATTACATATCACCTGTTTCATCACTTGCTACAGTATTCCAAACTGCCTCTGGAAGCAACATCAGCAGAAGAACTGTGTGTTGGGAGCATCATAAAATGTATTTCCATGACCAAGCAGCTGTATACAAGTCTCAAATCAGCATGGTCAGTGGTAAGCATCAGATGGTAGGGTGTAACTCATGCCACCACTTTACTCTGGAGCAGTGGAAACATGTTTTCTGGAATGATGAATCATTCTCTGTCTAGCACTCTGTTTGAAAAATCTCGGTGAGAGAGAATTCTACCTATCGGAAGGCACAGTACCTACTGTAAAGTTTGGTGGAGAAGAAATAATAGTCTGCGGCTGTTTACTACTATTTGGGCTAAACCTCTTAGTTTCCAGTGAATAGTCATCTTAATGCTACAGGATACAAACACATTTTAGACTTACAACTTTGTGTCAAGAGTTTGTAATTAATGTTATAAGAATGTTTTTGGTTTTTTTTCAATCTCGGCTAAAATTAGTTTCTCAGATGATGTGAAATCCAGAAAATATAGTATTTCAGTAACTGAACTAATTAATGATTTGATAAATTTCATTTGACTTTTGTTGGAATGAGACAACAAAGAATAACTGGCATTTGGCTCATCCTTGTCATGTGTTTTCAAACATTTTGGAATTTCAAAGACAAACAAACTTTTAGTAATAAAATAGTTCTAGTTTTCACCCAAAGATTAAAAAAAAATCCTGGCTTTAAATGTTTGTTAATTAAACTGATTATCTTAATCTCTGTGCTCACTCATTAGATTCTGAGCGGAAATGTTTAACTTGTATTTGCTAAATAAATAATTTCTTCAGCTAAGTAGTATGTTCTGGGGAATTACAAAGTTTAATTTGAGAATTTCTATTAGTAAACATTTAAAGCCAAGAATGTTCTGGCTTTTATCCATTTGAGTAAAAAATTCTCTAGATTTCCGTATAACTTTGAATAAAAATAGCAGCATTTTTAAATTGGACTCTCCCAAAGACCTCCCCCCCTTCCAATTGTTTGCAATTACTTCATTCCTCATGATGGGCTAGGTGTTCTGTTTGTAGATAGTTTGAAGTAAAGAATATATAACACTTTGGAGTGTTGTGGTACCCTTGTTTTGTGTATATGTTTAAATTGCTCTTACCCTGGAAGCTTGAAATGTGCAAGTGCTGGTCATATAATGTAAATTTTTGTTCCTCAGATGTTAAATTGTATTGAGAATTAATTACATAGAGAGAAGATGTTCACTATATTAATTTTCATTTGTTCAGAAGGAAACTCTATTAAAGAATAGCATTTCAAAAAACAATAAATGTTGCTTTATTTAGAAAAAAATGTATACTTTTTTCCAGAAATTAAAACACTGTAATGTGTTTTAAAATTGATATTTTTTTATAGAACAAAGAGAATAGTTAAAGGATAATGTCCTAAATGATTTTTTTTTTAAAGTGTTTTTATGTTAATCAAAATGAGCACATTATAGCCTCATGTCTAGAGATTAGTTTGCTGCTGGATATGAGAAATAAGAATGAGTTCTATAAACTATTAGAAAATCTTCCTTTGGTCATTAGATATATAATATAAAGCTCTGCTTTTCCTCTGTATATATATTTTTTTTTGACAATATTTTTATTTATTGAGGTTGTAATCAGAACAAAAAAGAAGACAGTGGTAGAACAGTACATCATATGACACTGCAGGTGCATGTACAGATACCCAATCAATACATGTTTACATAATATGTTTGCATACTGCCTACAGTATAAATCCACTATCATTCTTGTACCATATTGTCTCCTTAACTTATTTTATACACCGTGTAATTTCAACATATTCAAACGGGAAAGGTATTTCTTCTCCTGTGTTATATTTGTGCTAAATTTTTCCATATTCATCTGTACCAGTATTTTATTGTTAAATTCTTTCATCGTTGGACTAGATTTGGATTTCCAGGATCTCAGTATAACATTTCGCCCAATTAATATGGACGTATTAATTAATGCTACATTCTCTCTATCTTTTGCATTTAGGTATATAAAAAATATGTGTTGTGATCCAGTGTACATTTCTTTTCCAAAAACCTATTCACCCAATAGTTAACCCTATTCCAGAATTTTTGGATCTTAGGGCATATCCAGAAGCAATGACACATATCAGCATTTGCAGAACTGCATCTGGAACAGCCTGGCTTATCTTGATTAGACCATCTTTCTATAGCTGCTGGTGTCATATATACCTTATATAAAATTCTTACATGGGATTAAGTCCAGCTAGCTGGGTTGAAAGCTATATCTACTATTTTAATACTTTGTATAACTTCTACTACTGACATCTCTCTAAACTCTTTACTCCAAGCGATATTTATTTTCTCTAAGTAGTTTTGTCCCGTTTTCTGCATCATTAAGTTATACCAAATTGATATTGAGTTCAGGCTAGCTTGGTGCATCTTTATACTGGAGTCTATTACCCCCAGAGACCAATTATTCCCATGTTTTTCTTGTAAGTTAAAAAAGAGATGCCTAATCTCTAGATATGCATAGAAATCTTTGGTGGATAAAGCAAATTCCTGTGCTAATGCCTTAAATGATTTAATTGTCTGTAACTCTGTGTCTTTAAGTTGAGACAACAAAGAATAACTGGCATTTGGCTCATCCTTGTCATGTGTTTTCAAACATTTTGGAATTTCAAAGACAAACAAACTTTTAGTAATAAAATAGTTCTAGTTTTCACCCAAAGATTAAAAAAAAATCCTGGCTTTAAATGTTTGTTAATTAAACTGATTATCTTAATCTCTGTGCTCACTCATTAGATTCTGAGCGGAAATGTTTAACTTGTATTTGCTAAATAAATAATTTCTTCAGCTAAGTAGTATGTTCTGGGGAATTACAAAGTTTAATTTGAGAATTTCTATTAGTAAACATTTAAAGCCAAGAATGTTCTGGCTTTTATCCATTTGAGTAAAAAATTCTCTAGATTTCCGTATAACTTTGAATAAAAATAGCAGCATTTTTAAATAAAGACCTCCCCCCCTTCCAATTGTTTGCAATTACTTCATTCCTCATGATGTGCTAGGTGTTCTGTTTGTAGATAGTTTGAAGTAAAGAATATATAACACTTTGGAGTGTTGTGGTACCCTTGTTTTGTGTATATGTTTAAATTGCTCTTACCCTGGAAGCTTGAAATGTGCAAGTGCTGGTCATATCATGTAAATTTTTGTTCCTCAGATGTTAAATTGTATTGAGAATTAATTACATAGAGAGAAGATGTTCACTATATTAATTTTCATTTGTTCAGAAGGAAACTCTATTAAAGAATAGCATTTCAAAAAACAATAAATGTTGCTTTATTTAGAAAAAAATGTATACTTTTTTCCAGAAATTAAAACACTGTAATGTGTTTTAAAATTGATATTTTTTTATAGAACAAAGAGAATAGTTAAAGGATAATGTCCTAAATAATTTTTAAAGTGTTTTTATGTTAATCAAAATGAGCACATTATAGCCTCATGCCTAGAGATTAGTTTGCTGCTGGATATGAGAAATAAGAATGAGTTCTATAAACTTCTTTTGGTCATTAGATATATAATATCATGCTCTGCTTTTCCTCTGTATATTCTTTTTTTTTTTGACAATATTTTTATTTATTGAGGTTGTAATCAGAACAAAAAAGAAGACAGTGGTAGAACAGTACATCATATGACACTGCAGGTGCATGTACAGATACCCAATCAATACATGTTTACATAATATGTTTGCATACTGCCTACAGTATAAATCCACTATCATTCTTGTACCATATTGTCTCCTTAACTTATTTTATACAGCGTGTAATTTCAACATATTCAAACGGGAAAGGTATTTCTTCTTCTGTGTTATATTTGTGCTAAATTTTTCCATATTCATCTGTACCAGTATTTTATTATTAAATTCTTTCATCGTTGGACTAGATTTGGATTTCCAGGATCTCAGTATAACATTTCGCCCAATTAATATGGACGTATTAATTAATGCTACATTCTCTCTATCTTTTGCATTTAGGTATATAAAAAATATGTGTTGTGATCCGGTGTACATTTCTTTTCCAAAAACCTATTCACCCAATAGTTAACCCTATTCCAGAATTTTTGGATCTTAGGGCATGTCCAGAAGCAATGACACATATCAACATTTGCAGAACTGCATCTGGAACAGCCTGGCTTATCTTGTTTAGACCATCTTTCTATAGCTGCTGGTGTCATATATACCTTATATAAAATTCTTACATGGGATTAAGTCCAGCTAGTTGGGTTGAAAGCTATATCTACTATTTTAATACTTTGTATAACTTCTACTACTGACATCTCTCTAAACTCTTTACTCCAAGCGATATTTATTTTCTCTAAGTTGTTTTGTCCCGTTTTCTGCATCATTAAGTTATACCAAATTGATATTGAGTTCAGGCTAGCTTGGTGCATCTTTATACTGGAGTCTATTACCCCCAGTGACCAATTATTTCCATGTTTTTCTAGTAAGTTAAAAAAGAGATGCCTAACGTGTAGATATGCATAGAAATATTTGGTGGATAAAGCAAATTCCTGTGCTAATAATGCCTTAAATGATTTAATTGTCTGTAATTCTGTGTCTTTAAGTTGAGCTACATAGATCAAGCCCCTCTGCTCCCATTTCTTAAAAACACTTTGCTCCATTCCCGGTATAAAATCTGGATTCCCTCGGATAGTAAGATATTGAGATACCCGATTGTTGATATCTAAATTCTTATAATATTTAATCCAGGCAACCACTACATTGTATATTGTTTTCAGTTTCATCACCTCTTTGGGTATATTTTTAAGATCGGAGTGAAGTAAGCCTTGCAATGAAAATGGATATATCACGTTGTGTTCTAGTTGTGCTTAAGATAATACCAAGATATTTAATCTGCTCTTCTACCTCCTTAAATAGTGTATGAGAAATACTATTTATGTTTGTATGTAGCCAGAGGATTTCAGATTTAGTAAGGTTAATCTTGTAGCCAGAGAATTTACTATAGTGTTGAATAATGTCTATTAAGATAGGGATATTTTTCTGGGAGTTTTCTATAAATACTAATAAATCATCCATGTAAAGTGATAGTACTACTTTCCTTCAGACCTGAAAAATACCTTCTAGATCTTTTCTTAGAGTTATCGCTAGTGGTTCTATGGCAAGGTTAAAAAGGGGAATAGAGGGCATCCCTGACTTGTGCCTTTAGAAATTTTTATTTTGGAAGAGTATTGTCCATTTATTGACAATATCGATATTGGATCAGTATATATCATTTGAACAAATTCTTTGAAATGCCCTGTTAGACCAAATTTTTCAATAGAGGTAAGCAAATGGTCCCATGTGATGGAATCAAAGGCTTTTTCTGCATTGATTGTTATTATTGCTGCTTCTTTATTAACTCTTGTTTTATATTTGTTAGACCAAATCTGTTCAATAATTGTGAGTACTCTAAGCATGATTTTTATCGGGTTTCTACTAGCCATAAATCCGACTTGATCTGTATATATAAGTGGGTCCAAGATATATTTAAGTCTGTTAGCCACTATTGCTGTTAATAATTTATAGCCATTATTCAATAAAGAAATAGGTCTATAAGCATCTAAAGATTCTGGGTCTTTATCTTTCTTGAGCATAATTGGAAAAGTATGGAGAAGACATTTTATTTTTTATATAATATTCATTAAAAAGACCTTGCAAAACTGGAGATATGGATTCTTGAAAGATTTTGTAAAATTCTGCTGGCAATTGATCAGGGCCAGGGGCCTTATTTAAAGCCATGCATTGAATCCCTTTACTTACTTCCTGTGAAACTGGGGCATTTAGCAAATCTAGTTTTTCTTTAGATAACTTTGGCACTTTAATTTTTCCACAGAAGGCTGCTTTTTCCTCCCCATCCACTCCTGTGCATGTATATACTTTCTGAAAAAAGGTGTCAAATGTTTTGATTATGTCCTCATTAGACACAAATCTCTCTTTCTTATTTTTAATCGCTGCTATATGATTTTTCTTTTTACATGCTTTGACTATATGCGCAAGCCATTTAGTAGTCTTTCCATTAAAGTTAGAAAAAGAAGCTTTAATTTGAATTTCAGCTTATAATTCTTTTTGATAGAAATAACTGTCTCTTACTTTATTGGCTTCTTGATATTTTTGCCATGTTTTTGAATTAGAATTCTCAATCTATTTCCTATAAGTATTTTTCACGTAATTTGTGAGTTCTAATTCTCTAGCCTTTTAGATCTTTTTCCATTTAGACATTAATGCCTTAATTTCCCCTCTAAAAAATGCCTTAGCAGTTTCCCAAAATATTTCATTTTTATTTAGATATGTCTTGTTATTATTTAAATATTCTCTCCATAATCTTATCAGCTCATATTGAAATTTAATGTTCTCTACCATATATTTCGGGAAAAAGAAATTGTTATTAAAATTTGCTTAGATTTCTATTATTAATCTGGAGTGAAATACACGCATGGTCTGTTAGATAAATATCATGTATCTTTGTTCCTATATCTAGCTTCAGCATACTTTTGTTAATTAAAAATAAATCTATTCGTGAGAAAGTTCTATGAGACTTTGATTCGCAAGTATATGTTTTGCAATCCGGCTTATAAATACGCCATATATCCTTAAGTTTGAGACTTCTACAGAATGTTCCTAAAAATTTAGCTTCTTTTTGAAACCGTTTGAGCGACAGTGCATTCAGTCTCTCCAGTTTAGCGTGCATTGTCATATTAAAGTCCCCAGCAATTATTAAATTATTATTAACGTATGGTAGCACTTTTGGATATAATATATCCCAAAATCCTATATCTACTTGGTTAGGGCCATAAACGTTACATAGAACATATTGTATACCAGTTAATTCGAAATGCATAATCATATATCGTCCATCAGTATCTAACTCTCTAGAAATAATCTTATAATCTAAAGCTTTGTTAAATAAACATGCTACCCCTTTTTTCCTCCTATCACCCGGGGTGGAAACAACCTCCCCGATCCATTTAGATTTAAGTTTAACTATTTCTGTAGCAGACAATTGCGTTTCTTGGATTATCGCTATATCAGGATTATCGCTATATCAACCCCACCCACTTGCATGCTGACTTTTTTCTGTTTTTACAACAGGTGAGTTTATTACTGTGCATAATATATGGCCCATTATTTTTAAAGTGAGATTTGTATATTGTATTCATCAGTAAAACTAATCTGCAGTTGTCTAAATGTAATACATGTCTGCTTATTATGCCTTATATTTTATGTGACCGTCTAATCTGTTTAGCTTGCAGTATATTGCACGAGATATAAATGATATTCACTTGTGTATACTAGTTTTCCTTCTCTATATAATTTGCTGGAGCACATTTGCAAGAGATCTCTTGAAATGTATAAACTCTATTTTAGTTTTGTAGCAGTAATTAGATATCTTGCTGAGATTGCAAAGAAAATCTTGATTTCAGTGGGTAAAGTTTCTCAAAGTACTTGGGGAAACTTAAACAGAAGTGCTGAATCAAATACACAGTGCTGAGTTAACGAGCTATGTAGCATGTTGTTCAGGTGTGAGTGAGCACATAATTAGGATTACAATTGCAGCTGTTTGCTAAGGCAGTTTTTAAAGGTCTTTTTTTTCTTCTTTTCATCCATGAAGGGTAAATTCTAACATTATAGTGTTACGATTTTTAAAATGAAGAATATTCCTGTGTTAAAAAAAAAAAACTCCTATACTATTTTTTTAAGTAAAATAATGCCATATGGCAAAGAAAATAATGTAGTACACTAAACTCAGATTTTACCCTAATTTTCTTTGTTCTTTTGCTATATTTTGTTGAAAAGCATACATAAGTAGGTTTGGGACCTGAGGGCTAGCTGTTTGATTGGTGGCTACCTCTTGTCATTGGTTTACTGATGTGTTCAAATAGCTCTCAGTAGTGCATTACTGCTCTTTCAATAAAGGATACTAAGAGAATGAATAACAAATGAAACATTTGTTTAAAATGGTATGCTCTATCTGAATCATGAATGAAAAATGTTGTGTTTCATATCATTTTACCCCTTCACTATCGGGAATTACTGTGAAAAACTTGCCCAAATTTCTAGAGAATTTGATTAGCATTTTTGCTATCACTCCATTTAAACAAAGCCTTTGTTTTTATTTTTATTTGCATATGGAAAAACTATATATATATATATATTTTCGGGCGTAAATTAGCCCGTCCTCAGACTTACAAAGTTCTTTGTAAGTCTGAGGACGGGCTATTTTATGCCTGAAAACGTTCTCAATAAAGTGAAATATATACAAGACCTTTGGAGTGCTTCATGTTTGCTTGCTTAAACTGATTTTGAATAGCACCCAAGGCTGCTGCGGATCATGTTCTGGAGTGCACTCTGTTGAAAATATTTATTTATATATATATATATATATATATATATATATATATATATATATATATATATATATATATATATATATATATATTTATGTATTGATCTTAGCCCATTTTAATATATTTGATGCCATTTGGCAGCCAAATACAATCATATAAAACAAAGTTAACTTTTTCCCAAAATGTGGGTTTTTACTGAAATTATTTACACACAACTATTGCAGTCATAAGATAAATGGTTGTAAAAGATTCTCTATGATCCCCTTTGTTCACAAATAGCAGACATGATTGCCTGGCTTTGTCATTGGTTTTTGGCTATTAGACGGCTGCTAATTGCAGCTGTGTAACATACTTCTAAAATTCATGGAAGTAAAGGGGTTAATCAGTTAATAGTTGCTTAGTGTAGAGATTACACTCCCCCACACTGGTCACCACAGTCTGCAAATATGCAGGTTAAGGCTTTTATTTTTTAACATATTTTTTCTTTCTGTAGTGTAGATACCTCCTCACTCTCCCACCTTCCTGATGCTCCCCCCAAATCGCTCTCTAACTCCTCTCTACCATATATGTCACTGGTAGCCTGTCTTCCAGTAAGACATTTATTTGTTTTTTTAGCTACATTTTTAATACTCCATTTTTTCTATAGTGTAGAGCCCAACTCCCCCTGTGAAGCGATTAATGTAGGGTCCCACGTCCCCCTCCAAATATAATTTTTATGTAGTGTTTCTCCCTTCCCTCCCTCTACCCTGCCTAATTCCTTTTCCATAGTGTAGGCCCCTCCCTCCTTACTGAGCCATCCACCCACCTCCCTTCTTTCCCTCCCACTGCTCAGTCTCACTCAACACCAATGAACAACTGTTACAGAGAGTGACACAGACATTGAATGCAGATGCCTTCTGCCAGATGCCTTCTGCCTCCAGCTGCAGCCTCCACTGTCTAAGCTCACAGCGGGGACCACAGCATGCATCACAGTGTTGGATTTCACGGAACCCTGGGCAAAGTACTGTGGGACATAATACCTACATCTAATTGGTGCAAAAGGGTTAAATATAACAAAGACACTTTATAGAGCATATTTCTTTATAGTTATGTAACTATGATTAGCACATAGTGAGGGGTGGCCTTTTGCAATCCATGTCTCTTCAATTTTCTGAGGTCTTTAGAACTTGCAACAAACATATATGTAACATTCCTCACCTCTGTAACCCCTGTATACTTATGGCCTATAGCCCTTATGGACTCATTTAAAGAATGTATAACAAATCTCTCTCATGCAAATTTTTTTGCTTACTTGCAAAATGTAACCAACAAAAGTACTTCCAATTAAACATCTATATGAAGAAGCAGTATCTGAACATTCTAGTTCTGTTGTGTGTATGTGTTTTTCTTTTAAAATATGAAGAAAATGCTTTTTAGTGCAGTTGTATCAACTGGGTACTTTCTACTTATCTCCTAGCTACAAGGTACTACCTAGTAATGCCCATTGTTTTTTCCCTACTTATGTTTATTGAATATGTATTGAATATTAAGAAGTTCCTATACATTGAGTATTGGAAGCAAGCACTCAACTTATATTGATTTAAAGTTCAACTGTTTTTGCTTCATATTTTCTTCAGGGCAAAATAAATACTTGAAAAGATTTGAATACAGTCAGTCTTCCTGAAGTATTACCGTGACATTGTACCCTATAACAGGAGAGGAAGCGGTGACTGCTTGGGCACACAAAACCATAAAGAGACCGTAAACACTTTGAGATTGAAACATAAAATGTTTTGTTTATGTATAGTAAAACATTTTTTTCCAATTTTGAGAACTAAACAGTAACTACGACAGGCTTCACAAGCCTAACCCTGCAACATATCTGTCCCTAATTGGCCTCATCAGGGAAAATCAAATAAAATCCAAAATAATTATAATTTGCCAGCACTTTGACAGAGGCAAACTGTCTGTTTTAGATCTAGATTTGTTCTTGCAAATCCGGCAAGTATTGTAAACACGTGTAGAAAATAAGATGCTAATCTGTTCTTAACCACTTCACTCCGTTAGGACGTACCATGCCATCCTAACAGAGCTTTAACGCTGGTAAAACGGCATGGAATGTCCTACCTTATATGGCGTCCTGGAGCCTCCTCCTTTTCGGGAATGAAAAATCTGACTGGGGGGCATGCCTAGAAGCATAGGCAGCCCCCCATGATCCAATCCCGGCCTTAAAATCATGTGATCACATTGATGAATCGAGAGATTTCCTTTTTCAAGCAAATGTCTACATCAGAATTTTTTTCCTGATGTTAAACATTTTCCCCTAGCATGAAGGGGTTTATATTTATTGTAAGAAGTTCCTATACATTGAGTATTGGAAGCAAGCACTCAACTTATATTGATTTAAAGTTCAACTGTTTTTGCTTCATATTTTCTTCAGGGCAAAATAAATACTTGAAAAGATTTGAATACAGTCTCTTCAAGTCTTCCTGAAGTTATACCGTGACATTGTACCCTATAACAGGATAGGAAGCGGTGACTGCTTGAGCACACAAAACCATAAAGAGACAGTAAACACTTTGAGATTGAAACATAAAATGTTTTGTTTATGTATAGTAAAACATTTTTTTCCAATTTTGAGAACTAAACAGTAACTACGACAGGCTTCACAAGCCTAACCCTGCAACATATCTGTCCCTAATTGGCCTCGTCAGGGAAAATCAAATAAAATCCAAAATAATTATAATTTGCCAGCACTTTTACAGAGGCAAACTGCCTGTTTTAGATCTAGATTTGTTCTTGCAAATCCGGCAAGTATTGTAAACATGTGTAGAAAATAAGATGCTAATCTGTTCTTAACCACTTCACTCCGTTAGGACGTACCATGCCATCCTAACAGAGGTTTAACGCTGGTAAAACGGCATGGAATTTCCTACCTTATATGGCGTCCTGGAGCCTCCTCCTTTTCGGGAATGAAAAATCTGACTGGGGGGCATGCCTAGAAGCATAGGCAGTCCCCCATGATCCAATCCCGGCCTTAAAATCATGTGATCACATTGATGAATCGAGAGATTTCCTTTTTCAAGCAAATGTCTACATCAGAATTTTGTTCCTGATGTTAAACATTTTCCCCTAGCATGAAGGGGTTTATATTTATTGTAAAACTGCAGAAAAATATTGTTACAAATGGCTTATCGTCCATTTAAGGCCCTGTACTTTCTCCTTTATTAAAAACATTTTAACCTTTATCTTTAAATTCATCTGATATTTGCAACTCCCATACAACTAAAAAACTGACACACCGTGGTGTTATTACTTTAATCTTTATGTTTTGTATGTGTTTTTTTAAAATAAATAAATCTGGCTACCTTCTATCTCTGGTCTAAATATCCCCCATTTAGAAATCATGCTATACAATAGCAATCCACAATTGATTCTTTACTTTTATATCCAGTAGATTTGTCAATGGCCATTTGCGTATATCTGTGTATGACATTACCTATTTAGGTAAAGTTTTAGCACAGCATTTGTCTGAAATTGTGTAAAAAACTAAAAATGGTTGATGGCATCATTTGCATGGGTTTAGGGTGACCCAAGAGCAAGAAGGAAATTGGTATCTGACATATAGATCACATTTTGCTATGTCGGTGTTCTGGTGGTTGTACGATGGAAGTTTCTATTGGTTATAAATTTTTGCCTCGTGCTTACCATTTTTTTTTTATTGCAGGTTTTGTTATAGCTGGTGTATTCAATGTTGTGATAAACAGTTTTGTACACACACACAGTACCTACAGAAAAATATTTCGAGAAAGTTTTTATGGCAAAGCTTCAGCATTGCTTCATCTACTTTGAATGATATTCATGGATGGCATTTGGATTTATGCCCACTGCCTGCCATTTAGTGTTGAGTCTAATGTGCCTTTTCAATAACGTGTTCACTTCTCTTTCATTCATTATGGTTGTAAGTCCTTTTATCCTATTAACTATGTGAAGTGATGCATCTTTATGCACTTTTAGGTGTTTCTAGAGAACAACATTTCCCAACTGAGTTATAGTATTTGCTTTGCTAGTCCCTGGTGATACATGTTGAGATCACACTTAATGAGGACATTGCTGAAGGCAGATAATCTTTTCTTGAGGGACCATGAGCATTTGCAGACACAATCCTGGCCACAATACTATTTAGAGGTGCTTGAAGCCCCCTCACTCAAGAGAGGGCAATATACATTTTTTTTTAAGTTGGGTTGAATGTCCGTCTCAGATGCAGTTCATCACCATAATCATTAAAGGGATAGAAAGGTTGCAAATGAAATGTGCATGGGTGCATTTCAATTTGGAATAGAAGCATATTTGCAATATACTTCCATAAGCAAAATTGCTTGTAATAAAAGTTATTACAGCATCTATATTCAAACACCACACATTCTTAGAGAGTCAGCAGTAGCTTGTATGACACACATTACGTCTTTAGAAGCAATACATACCACTCTTATTGTGAGATATTATTTTATATACAATAAATTTACTTTTATTATTCATTGCTTGTGAGGTTGTGTATATATTGATATAACACAATCACACCAAGACTAACCAGTTATATACTATCACTTTTTAGGTGTAGTTAGCTTTATAGCACACTCTTTCAACTTGATATCAATACATACCACTGATAGCTCTCTGTGCAGGCATAGCGTTTGAATACTGGTTAAAATAGGGTGCGGTTATCAGTGCACCTACATAAACTAGAAGGTCTAGGTAGTCTAGCTAAAGAATTAATATTCTAGTTTGTATTTTTGTGTAGGAGTGAAAAAAATATTTATAGCAAACTTTTATGTTTATCGCTCTCAAATATTTATTCTAAACCTTCATCTCAAAACATCTTGATGGCAATAAAATGTTTTCAATCAACACAGATAGTTAAATAAATATGGAAAATATTAAATACAAATTAAATGAATACTATATAATTAAATCAATACATTACATTTAATAACAATTTATTTTGTTTATTCTCAAGGCTTGTTAAAATATGTCTATGAGTATGACTTACACCGAAATGCGTCAGTCGCTGATGGCTGACACCAGACTTTTAACTTGTCTACATACTTTTTTTTTTTATGGAATATCAATAAAGGACATTTTATTTTCCTTCTGCTGGCCTTACCTTTTTTGCTGAGGATTTTTAAAATATTGTATGACACCGAATCTTCCAGGGATTTTTCTCTCGAAATTCCAAACTGTAGTCTTAACAATTTTAATTATTAGTATAGAGCAATATTCAGAAATCTTTGTTGTAGCTATAAAAGTCTAGCAACACATGACTGCAACAATTGTATAAATTAATCAAGTTGCCATCTAAATAGATGCAAGAGAAACATTACCAAAGGGCAATTACTAAGGGTAAAGAAAAATTGTAGTCAAGAGATTGAATATCTGGCCCAATCAGATATCTTGAAACAATGTTTTGTAGAAACAGGCTATTCAATTTCACAGATAGAAAAAGAAAGACAGGAAATTAGTAGTTTAGAAAGAGCACTTATACATAAGGCAAAACAAAAAAATCAAACTGAAGTTCCTTTTATAACACAATATAGCAGCAACTATAAGACTATAGAAACATCCTTAAAGGGACAGTCTACTCCAGAATTTTTGTTGTTTAAAAACATAGATAATCCCTTTATTACCGATTCTCCAGTTTTGCATAAACAACACAGTTTACCTCTTTGATGACCTTGTATCTAAGCCTTTGCAGACTGCCCCTTATCTTAGTTCTTTTAACAGACTTGCACTTTAGCCAATCAGTGCTGACTCATAAATAAAATCCATAAATAAATCCATTTAACAAAGAATACCAAGAGAACAAAGCAAAGTTGATGATAAATTAAAGTAAAGTGTCCTGCCCTATCTGAATCATTAAAGTTTAATTTTGACTAGACTGCCCCTTTAACAAACGTTGAAATTTGTTAAAAAGAGATAATGTGATAGGACAAGATTTAGGAGACAAACTAAAGATAGTGTATAAAAGAGAAAATACTCTAAAAAATGTTCTAGCCGCTATAGAACTTAATAAAAACAAGAAACAATCAAGTAAAAAACAAATAAATAATATGTTTGGAAATATGATAAAAGGTTTTTATCCCTGCCTAGCTTGTAAAGCCTGCAAATATTTACAGAAAAAGCAAACATTTAAATCAAATTAACAAATAAATACAGATTGATTCCACTTTAAGAGGGCAGGCAACTTTCCTCGTAACACAGCTGCATCTTAGAACGGACAGAGAGTCAAGATCCGGAAGTGAGAAAACCAGAACATTGTATGTCTGTAGATTGAAACTTTGTTCTTTCCTTCATTGAAGCACTGAATTATCATGGGAGAGCGGTAATTTTTGAACCATATGACGTTAAGATCGTTCTTTCCCATTTTATGAAACTTTTTACCGCTCAATTCTAATGTCGTCATTTGGAAGAAAAAAGGATTTTTATATATAATTCCGATATTTATATTTTAATTATTTTGCAACCAATATTGTGGGTCTTTAAAGTTTTTTATTTTTATATTTATTTTATGTTATACTAGGCGTTAAGCCTGCCCGGATGGCAGTCTATTGTTGTTGAGTGAGGTTCCTCTTGGGGGAGCAAGGGATCTCACCACCCTGCCATTTTCAGAATCCATATGGATGCAGCTCAGGGGGATTCGTTTGGCTGTGCGCATAACTGACAACGACGATGGACGCGTTACAAACACAATTATAGTATAGATTGTTTTGCACCCATATGTTTTGGGGTTGATTCTCAAGCATTCCCCTCCGGAAATTCCAGTTGATTTATATATACAGTTGGGGCCTAGTGTCAGCGCTACTATATTTGTGTGTTATAACAAATAAACAATATGAAATCCAAGAATTAGATTTACGGATACAAATAAAATTTACTTAATTGAATGTACATGCGGGAAGCAATACATAGGTGAATCCATAAGACCAGTAAGAGAACACCTACTTTAAATCAAACATGCCTAGGATGATAGGAACAAGGATCTCCCAGCCACCAAGCATTTTAAACAATGTAATAATTGTAATCTCAAACATTTCCAATATACTGCCATAGCTAAGTTAAAACCAAATTGGAGAGGGGGGGGGGGTGTACAAAAGGCACTATTAGTTACAAACACTTCAACCAAAAAGGGCTAGATATTGATTTTAATGTTTCCACTATTCTCAATAACTAAACATTGATAAATAATAACAATAAAACTGTTTTTAGCATTAAGGTTAAACTTTCCAACATGTATATAATTGAAGTATGATTAATATAGAAGTATCAGTTAATCCTGAATGTTGGTAATTGTTACCCCATATCATTATTTTTATATTCTTAGATACAACTGTTAAACACAGTTCTTTGGAAATGTATATAATTCCACATCTATAAATATGGATACCATAGCAACTGAAGGTAAAAATAACAAAATAACAAGTTCTACACTATCAATATGATCTATAAAAAAGGTAGCATGGAACGCTCTCTCCATTTTTAAAGAGAAAAGAGGCTATTCTATAGATATTGTTAAACATAACAATGACTAAATATTTTCTGTCTGTTACCTCTCTCTTTCTGCTAATCTAAAGTAATATTTTAACCTATTTTGTATTGAAACCCTGTATGTGTCTTTTAAATACCATTCTGGTTTATTTTTGGTTTCATATATATTAAGATATTGTATTTTATATTTTGAGATACATATTAAACTGTGCTACTATTATACAAAAACTAGCTTGTTGTTAATTGATCCAATAAAGGAGGAAGAATATAAACTTATCTTATAATAGAGGACACATTACTAATGAGTAGTATTGAAATCGTATGAAATAATATGTATTTGAATATCTTTAGAAGTTAATATTTAACCTCATAGGAATGTATGGGCACAGTACAAATCAATATAGGGCTAAATTACAAGTGGAGCGCTAATTTATCATGCACTGGCAAATGAGCAAATTCACCCGTTTGCGGGCGTGCAAGAAATAACCAGTTATTACAAGTGGTTAATTATTGTTACTGCAAGAATGCAGTAGCAATTAGTGCTTCAAAAGTTAATTTTCTAACGGCTAGATTTAGAGTTTTGTCGGTAACAACCCGCGTAGCTAACGCTGGCTTTTTCCCCCCCGCACCTTTTAAATACCGCTAGTATTGAGAGTTCACAGAATGGCTGCGTTAGGCTACAAAAAAGGAGCGTAGAGCATAATTTACCGCCACTGCAACTCTCAATACCAGCGGTGCTTACGGACGCGGCCAGCTTCAAAAACGTGCTCGTGCACGATTCCCCCATAGGAAACAATGGGGCAGTTTGAGCTGAAAAAAACCTAACACCTCCAAAAAAGCAGCGTTCAGCTCCTAACGCAGCCCCATTGTTTCCTATGAAGAAACAGTTTCTAAGTCTGCACCTAACACTCTAACATGTACCCCGAGTCTAAACACCCCTAACCTTACACTTATTAACCCCTAATCTGCCGCCCCGCTATCGCTGACACCTGTATATTTTTTTAACCCCTAATCTGCCGCTCCCTACACCGCCACAACCTACATTATACCTATGTACCCCTAATCTGCTGCCCATAACACCGCCGACCCCTATATTATATTTATTAACCCCTAATCTGCCCCCCACAACGTCGCCGCCAGCTACCTACAATAATTAACGCCTAATCTGCCGACCGGACCTCACCGCTACTATAATAAATGTATTAACCCCTAATCCGCCTCACTCCCGCCTCAATAACCCTATAATAAATAGTATTAACCCCTAATCTGCCCTCCCTATCAACGCTGACACCTAACTTCAAGTATTAACCCCTAATCTGCCGACCGGACCTCACCGCTACTCTAATAAATTTATTAACCGCTAAAGCTAAGTCTAACCCTAACACTAACACCCCCCTAAGTTAAATATAATTTAAATCTAACTAAATAAATTAACTCTTATTAAATAAATTATTCCTATTTAAAGATAAATACTTACATGTAAAATAAACCCTAATATAGCTACAATATAACAAATAAGTATATTGTAGCTATTTTAGGATTAATATTTATTTTACAGGCAACTTTGTAATTATTTTAACCAGGTACAATAGCTATTAAATAGTTAATAACTATTTAATAGCTACCTAGTTAAAATAATTACAAAATTACCTGTAAAATAAATCCTAACCTAAGTTACAATTAAACCTAACACTACACTATCAATAAATTAATCAGATTGAGCTTGCATTCTATTGGCTGTTTCGATCAGCCAATAGAATGGGAGCTCAATCTGATTGGCTGATCCAATCAGCCAATCGGATTGAACTTGAATCTGATTGGCTGATTCAATCAGCCAATCAGAATTTTCCTACCTTTATTCCGATTGGCTGATAGAATCCTATCAGCCAATCGGAATTCGAGGGACGTCATCTTGGATGACGTCCCTTAAAGGAACCGTCATTCGTCGGGAAGTCATCGGTGAAGAAGGATGTTCCGTGTCGGCGGGATGAAGATGATCAGGAAGAAAGATGATTGAAGATGCCGCTTGATAGAAGACTTCAGCCGGATCATGGACCTCTTCAGCTCCCGCTTGGATGAAGACTTCAGCCGGATCATGGACCTCTTCAGCTCCCACTTGGATGAAGACTTCAGCCGGATCATGGACCTCTTCCACTCCTGCTTGGATGAAGACTTCAGCCGGATCATGGACCTCTTCAGCCCCCGCTTGGGCCAAGACTTCAGCCGAATCATGGACCTCTTCAGCCCCCGCTTGGGCTTGGATGAAGACTTCGGAGCCTGGACCGATCGGTGATACCCGGCATGGTGAAGATAAGGTAGGAAGATCTTCAGGGGCTTAGTGTTAGGTTTATTTAAGGGGGGTTTGGGTTAGATTAGGGGTATGTGGGTGGTGGGTTGTAATGTTGGGGGGGGGTATTGTATGTTATTTTTTACAGGCAAAAGAGCTGTTTTCTTTGGGGCATGCCCCGCAAAAGGTCCTTTTAAGGGCTGGTAAGGTAAAAGAGCTTTTCTATTTTAATTTTAGAATAGGGTAGGGCATTTTTTTATTTTGGGGGGCTTTGTTATTTTATTAGCAGGCTTAGAGTAGGTGTAATTATCTTAAAATTGTTGTAATATTTTTCTAATGTTTGTAAATTATTTTTTTATTTTTTGTAACTTAGTTCTTTTTTTATTTTTTGTACTTTAGTTAGTTTATTTAATTGTATTTATTTGTAGGTATTTTATGTAATTAATTTATTGATAGTGTAGTGTTAGGTTTATTTTACAGGTAATTTTGTAATTATTTTAACTAGGTAACTATTAAATAGTTATTAACTATTTAATAGCTATTGTACCTGGTTAAAATAAATACAAAGTTGCCTGTAAAATAAATATTAATCCTAAAATTGCTACAATTATAATTTATATTGTAGCTATATTAGGGTTTATTTTACAGGTAAGTATTTAGCTTTAATTAGGATTAATTTACTTAATAAGAGTTAATTTATTTCGTAAGATAAAAATTATATTTAACTTAGGGGGGTGTTAGTGTTAGGGTTAGACTTAGCTTTAGGGGTTAATAAATTTAATAGAGTAGCGTTGAGGTCCAGTCGGCAGATTAGGGGTTAATACTTGAAGTTAGGTGTCGGTGATGTTAGGGAGGACAGATTAGGGGTTAATACTATTTATTATAGGCTTATTGAGGCGGGAATGAGGCGGATTAGGGGTTAATACATTTATTATAGTAGCGGTGAGGTCCGGTCGGCAGATTAGGGGTTAATTATTGTAGGTAGCTGGCGGCGACGTTGTGGGGGGCAGATTAGGGGTTAGTACTATTTATTATAGGGTTAGTGAGGCGGATTAGGGGTTAATAACTTTATTATAGTAGCGGTGAGGTCCGGTCGGCAGATTAGGGGTTAATAATTGTAGGTAGGTGGCGGCGACGTTTGGGGTGGCAGATTAGGGGTTAATAAATATAATATAGGGGTCGGCGGTGTTAGGGGCAGCAGATTAGGGGTACATAGGGATAATGTAGGTGGCGGCGGTGTCCGGTCGGCAGATTAGGGGTTAAAAAATGTAATAGAGTGGCGGCGATGTGGGGGGGCCTCGATTTAGGGGTACATAGGTAGTTTATGGGTGTTAGTGTACTTTAGAGCACAGTAGTTAAGAGCTTTATGAACCGGCGTTAGCCCAGAAAGCTCTTAACTCCTGGCTTTTTGCTGCAGCTGGAGTTTTGTCGTTAGATTTCTAACGCTCACTTCAGCCACGACTCTAAATACCGGTGTTAGAAAGATCCCATTGAAAAGATAGGATACGTAATTGACGTAAGGGGATCTGCGGTATGGAAAAGTCGCGGCTGGAAAGTGAGCGTTAGACCCTTACCTAAATGACTCTAAATACCAGCGGTAGCCCAAAACCAGCGTTAGGAGCCTCTAACGCTGGTTTTGACGGCTAACGCCAAACTCTAAATCTAGCCATAAATGTGCCCCAATTGGCCAAAACTTTAATGTGAGGTTGTTTTTATGTTTTTACTTTAAAGTCTTTTTTTGATGTTTTAAGTCAAAACAATTAATGCAGTGTACATATAGTGATGAAACCTCATTTTTAATTTTACATTTTGAGATATGTTCCCCAAACACACAGAATGCACCCAGGATTAAATACTTACCTTTATATAGCTGGTCCTTATTTAAAGGTGGCTCTGAATAACAGATACTTCAGCTTTAATACTCACTGCACTCTGACTCCATGCCAAGGATAGAGACAACCAAAGGCTGTGGCGGACATTTTCCAAAGTACAAACCTTAGTGAAAGACACCAAGGTACATTTGAAATTAAAAACATTATTTTATAGTGCTTGGTGTTATTATACGGATGCAGAAACCACTGATCATATCACCAACCCTCCTCTGGCTATAACCCTGAGCCAGTGTCACTACTGTGTCATTATATAGTGCTGGGTGTTATTATACTGATGCAGATACCAATGATCCTATAACCAGCCCTCCTCTGGCTATACCCATGTGCCAGTGTCACTACTGTATCATTATATAGTGCTGGGTGTTATTATACTGATGCAGATACCACTAATTCTATAACCAGCCCTCCTCTGTCTATACCCATGTGCCAGTGTCACTACTGTGTCATTATATAGTGCTGGGTGTTATTATACTGATGCAGATACCACTGATGCTATAACAAGCCCTCTGCTGGCTATACCCATGAGCCAGTGTCACTACTTTGTCTTTGTATAGTGCTTGGTTTTATTATACTGATGCAGATACCACTGATCCTATAACCAGTCCTCCTCTGGCTATACCCATGTGCCAGTGTCACTACTGTGTCATTATATAGTGCTTGGTGTTATTATACTGATGCAGATACCACTGATCCTATAACCAGCCCTCCTCTGGCTATACCCATGTGCCAGTGTCACTACTGTGTCATTATATAGTGTTTGGTGTTATTATACTGATTCAGATACTACTGATCCTATAACCAGCCCTCCTCTGGCTGTACCCATGTGCCAGTGTCACTACGGTGTCTTTGTATAGTGCTGGGTATTATTATACTGATGCAGATACCACTGATCCTATAACAAGCCCTCCTCTGGCTATACCCATGTGCCAGTGTCACTACGGTGTCTTTGTATAGAGCTGGGTGTTATTATAATGATGCAGATACCACTGATCCTATAACCAGCCCTCCTCTGGCTATACCCATGTGCTAGTGTCACTACGGTGTTTTTGTATAGTGCTGGGTGTTATTATACTGATGCAGATACCACTGATCCTATAAACAGCCCTCCTCTGGCTATATCCATGTGTTAGTGTCACTAATGTAACATTATCTAGTGCTGGGTGTTATTATACTGATGCAGATACCACTAATTCTATAACCAGCCCTCCTCTGGCTATACCCATGTGCCAGTGTCACTACTGTGTCATTATATAGCGCTGGGTGTTATTATGCTGATGCAGATACCACTGAGCCTATTACCAGCCCTTGTCTGGCTATACCCATGTGTCAGTGTCACTACTGTGTCTTTATATAGAGCTGGTTGTTATTATACAGATGCAGATACACATCCAGTATTTCACTCAGGCATTATTTATTCCATAACTTATCACCCGATATCGCTAGCAGTCTCTTGACAAGCCACTAACTTTATTCACACTACATTTTTTTTAATTCCTATTATTTAATCAGAAAGAAAAGATATACTAAGGTTGTGGAGGACACTGCAAGGGCTAATCACGGACACCAGTGCCTGTGTACGGACACCTTGCCTATCCCTGCTCCATGCTATACTACCCTGCAGCGCTCTTTTAGGAGTGAACTACTCTAACTCCAAACTACCTGATCACTGTATATAGCGCAGGAAGTCCGGAGATATTAAGAAAAATTACTGCAACTAAAATAAAAAAAAAAGATCCCACTATTGGACTTTTTATTTACTTGAATGTGATGGCATGGGAGAAAACAGAGAGATAGATGTCCAAATAAGGGAGATGGGGGGCATACATTTTTTTTACGTATTTACGGGAGAACCCAGGAAATTCAGGAGGGTTGGTAACCTTACCATGAACTAATGTATAGTCATTTGTGCTTAGTGAACTGAAAAGATATTAAAGAGATATAAAACCCAAATTTTTTCTTTCATGATTCAGATAAAGAAAGCGATTATTAAAAAACTTTCCAAATGACTTCTCTTGTGAGCTGCTAGTGCAATGCTGAATACGGAGAGCGTATTGCTCTCCGCATTCAGCAATGTCTGTTGGACCTGATCCGCACTGTCGGATCAGGTCCGACAGACATTTGTTAAATAGGCCTCTAAGACTTTTAATTTTAAGAAAGCAAAATTAAATGATTTAAGCAAATCGTTAAGTAGTATAAATTGGGACAAAGGATAAAAAGATAACATTTAATACTTTGCTAAATAAATATACACATCAACACAATCACATACCAAATAGTTATAAAAATAAAATAAATACATCCAAGCCAATGTGGCTAAATAAGTGTGTTAAGAGAAATAAGAACAAAAATGTAGGGCGTTTAAATTATTCAAAGAAAATAGTACAGACTTAACCTTCCAAATATATAAGGAATATAACAAAGCATGCAAAAATCAATCAACTTAGCAGAAATAAAAGATTAGTTACAAAAGATTCTAAGTATATCAATGGCAAAAAAAATCTAAGAAGAAAAATATAGGTATATTAAAATTTTAGAAGGATACCATGATTAACAGTGACAGGGAGAAGGCTTAGGTACTAAACCTGTTATTTTCTTCCTTATACACAAGAGACAAACCTTTGGGGGATACATTGAAACAAACTGAAATATACAAGCCTATACCAATAAGTGGGTTATCTCTAGATGATATCAGGAAAAAAATGGATAATATTAAGGTAAATAAAACTCCAGGTCCAGATGGAATAAACCTAATGGTTTTAAGAAAACTTAGCACTGTTATAGACAAACCTCTACTCTTAATTTTTCAAGACTCATTATCCTAAGGCATAGTACCCCATGACTGGCATAAAGCTGATATGGTGCCACTTTTTAAAGATAGAAGCAGGGCTAGTCCAGGAAGCTATAGACCAGTTAGTCTAACATTGGGAGTGGGGAAGATACTTGAAGGGATAATATGGAAATATGAACAAAGGAGAAAGAACAATGATGGCACTACATAGGTTGTTGCCTATAAAACTGTCAGAAATATTTACCCATTGAACTTGGGAAAGTCCAGTAAATTACTGGCAAAGGGTGTGCATATATAGCACTCAACAATCCTCAATTGTGGAAAATTCAAAAGAGTGGGCAGAGAGGGACAAATGGTTGTGTTAACATCCGGTTCGTTTTTTTCTTATAAAACTTAACTTTTATTAATTAAAAAAATAAATGGAACAACATAAACATAGAGCATTTAAAAACACAGTTACGATGAATCTTAACACCACTAATTATCAAGTTGTGTGTGGTGCAGTACCATTGGGTCATAACAGGGTGCCAAAGTCCCTAAATTTCTAACTGCACTTAATTCAAGTAACAGAGCTTATTAGGTGAGTGGTATTGATGTCCCCCTACAAAGTGGGGAGTAATGCTGCCATTTCAGAGTACTATTAATCACATGTTTGAATAGACCTCTGGATGTAGTGGGGTATACTGGTACCTCTTATTACTATAAGCACCAGAATTATGTATGATAATGGGAGTGATTATCAATGCTTATAGGTATAAGTACCACCCGGCTAAGGACTATTTAAATTTTTATATAACAGAGAAAAATCGCTATATCTCAATATCTCATTAATGCTGTCAAAAAATCCAATGGTCAGTATTAGGGTGATCACTGAGTTCAGTAAGAACCCTAGACGATTGTTACTAGTTTCCTGCATGTGTTATAACAACCGGGCTAAAATGGGGCCCGATAATTGAAAATTGATTTATAATAATTGAAAATTGAGTAAACACAGTTGATTGATAATAAATGGCTTCAGTCAAACACAAGTTTTTGTGTTATCATTCATATTCTCTGAAAAATGGCCAAGAAATCATATATTCTGCTGGGGTTTGTAAACTTATGAGCACAACTGTATATATATATATATATATATATATATATATATATATATATATATATAGGAGTATCAGTGTGTTTTACATGTAATTTAGCAACTTACTAGTTCTATGTTGCCAAATGGTTATCTACATCAAGTAGTAGTATATACATTTTGATATTAGAGCTGGGAGATCCCAACTAAATATGGGTAACAAGTACTTTTTATGAAACAGCAATTGAGTATTATTAAGTTCCCAATGGGTAGGGACATTGAATATTAGTTAGCAGCGATACCACTTGTTAGCCAATTATCTTGTGTATTAAGTGCTATTACATATAAGGCAAAGACATTGCTATGTATCGATAGATAATTTAGGACCCAAAAATTACTGCAAGTAATTAAGCTAGACTATCTACGGCGACACCAATTGTCAGCCATCAACAAAGTTAAGATAACTGTAAATGTAAAATAACCACTAAGTAAGTATTGAGGTTGTCAGAGTAATCGTAACTGCAAGTTAAAAAACGGAGAGAGACTATTATGTCCCTACTCCCCCTAACTTGTTTCACAAAGAGCTTTTTCAAATGTGGGGCGGCCACCTCAACTATGGATTTATATAGGCCGAGCAAAGTAGTACGTCATACTTCAGACAGTGCGTAATTGGAGGAATATACTACTGTCTCCTGATAGGACAGCTACAGAGGTGCTGCTGTCCAATCATCCTGTAGAGGGTGTGGAGTAATTTGAAGTTGCCAAGTAACCAGCTGTAAACAAATGTGATACATCTGAGATGTAATACCAAGATCCAAGGTTATAATCATAATACATTCCAAGTGTGTTTATAAATTAGGATCCGAAAAGTGGTGTTCGGATCCTAAGATTCATCGCAACTGTGTTTTTAAATGTTCTATGTTTATGTTGTTCCTTTTATTTTTAATAAGTTTTATTAAAAAAAAAAAATGAACCGGATGTTCACACAACCATTTCTCCCTCTCTGCCCACTCTTTTGAATTCACCACAATTGAGGGTTGTTGAGTGCTATATATGTATACCCTTTGCCAGTAATTTACTGGACTTTCCTATAATAAGGGAATATATTCATGTAAACAAGATTATGAGCATGGTTGTATGAGATATAAGAGAGACGAGACAACAGATGAAATACAAATACCTTGTGTAATAAATTTGTCAAATACTGTTCTTACTGATGCTCAGTTACGTATATTGGGTCTTGACTTGGGATTTGTACCCACGACCAACTTTAACTTGTTCAGAACAGTAATAGATGTGAATCGGTTGATCCGTAATATCACACTAAGGTGTCACTACTCAAGAGAAGACACAATACACCAAAACTCTAGTCACTCCACCAAATGGGTTACCACTAACCTTAATACAGATTTGTCCTTTTCTGAATCATGTGACCTGAGATTATAGTACACAATGAAGGGACTGGGAATAGCTGAAAATGTTGGTTTATGGATAAATAACTGGATAAAAGAAGGGAGCAATGAGTTGTAGTAAATGGATCATACTCAGATTGGACAAAGGTAATAAGTTGAGATCCTAGGGATCAGTTCTGGGCCCTGTTCTTTTTTCATATGCTTATTATTAACTTGGAGCAAGGATTTAATGGCAACATCTCTATTTTAGCTTATAATACAAAGTTATGTACGGTCATTAGGTCAGTGCATGATGAAATTGCTTTACATGGGGATTTAGAAAAATTAGAAGAATAGGCTGGTAAATTGAAAATTAGATTTAATATGTGAAAATGTAATGTTCTACATTTTGGAAGTAAAAATAAGCAGTCAACCTATTATTACCGGTATTTAAATGGGACATGTGTGTACTTATAGATTGGATAAAAAATAGTGTGCAATATAGAGCAGTAGCTTAGAAGGCTAATACGATATTAGCATGTATTAAAATAGGCATTAATGCAAGGGAGGAAAGCATAATTGTGTTACTATTAAAATCCCTGGAAAGACCTTACCTTGAGTATGGAGTGCTGTTCTGGGGACCAATCTCAAAAAAAGACATTGCAGAGTTCAAAAAAAGTTCAGAGAAGGGCCACAAAACTAATAAGGGGAATAGAGAATTTAAACTATGAGGAGAGGTTAGCCAAACTGGGTCTGTTTTCTCGAGAAAAAAAGGCACTTTAGAGGTGATTTGATTACTTTATATAAATATATTCTCATATACAGAATTGTTGGAAGCTCTGTTTATTCCAAGGAATTTTTTTTTGTGACTAGAGATCACAATTTAAGGTTGGAGGGAAGGAGAATGTAGAACTCAAATTGTAGAACTCATTGCCTAAGGATGTAGTGAATGCCAATTCGGGATATGATTGCTTGTATCAAATGGATCACCTTTTTTAATGAAATTTAAAGGGATATTAAATTAAAAATTAAACATAAATTTATCTGAAAGACAATAAAGTTTTGAATACCTTTAAAGTTTTTTTTTTATATTATCAATTTTGTTTGGTTCTCTTGGTATCCTTTCTTAAATTAATGGTAAATCCTAGCGTTTTTGAAATGCTAGGATTTACCAATGCTACAAATAAAAGGGCCTCAGGCCTCCCACTGCAGAGCACTATTTTTTCAATGAGGTAACATTTCCACCTCTTAGCCAATAGCCATGCAGTCCAGTTGTCATTATGCTGTATGGCTAGCACGCTATTGGCTAACATCACCTTATTGATAATATAGGGGCCATGGGCGGCCTGAGATGCTCAGAGCAGCATATACTGCAGGCAACTAAAGGAACTTTCAGCATTAAGCATTTGATACTTCATGACTGAAAATCTCCTTTATTTGCAGAAGTGGTAAATCCTAGCATTTCAAAAAGGTTAGGATTTACCATCACTTTAAGAGTAATTCTAGATGAGCTCAGGAGCGTTCACATGTTTTGGCCATCTGGCAGCAGTGTTTGCCGCATTGTTTATAGCAAAGCTATACACAGTTGTAAACACTGCTGCCATAGACTGCTGGGGACATGTGCACGCTCTTGTGCTCCTATCAATCCTCCTATGATTTGCTCTTCAACAAGTGATATCAAAAGAAACAAGGTAAGTTTGGTAGCGGAAGTAAACTGGAGAGTTGTTTAAAACTAGGCTCTATCTGAAACATGAAAGTTTAATTTTTACTTTACTGTTCCTTTAAGCTCAATTGGAGCTTTTTATTATAAATCAAGTAGGATCTGTATATGCTGAAATTTCTTAAAGACACATGACTAAAAAAGAGAAAAAGGGAAAAAACAGAGCAAACGTATAAACAGCTTACAATTATAACTAAATGGACCTGATTGTTTAAGCTCTTCTGAGAAAGAAACCCCCTTAAATTCTGGCCTGCTTGAGGCATTCAATTACTAAATTAAAAAGGGACATTCCAGCCAAAATTGAAGTCCACATGGGAGCATTTCAGTTTTGAAGAGAAGCATTTTTGTAATATACTGTATATGTATTAACAAAAGCGCTTCTAATAAAAGCTATAGCTGTTTCAAAAGTGTATTTAAACATGCACCGTGCACCAACACATTGTTAATTGCCGACATAAAACAAGCCCCACTGGGGATTTAAAATGCTGGTACACTGAGAATATCTAGATATGCTTCACCTGCACTTGCAGAGAAAATTCTAACGCTAAAACAGTAACTTTTACTAGAAGCATTTTTGCCAATATATGTATATTGCAAATATGTTTCTATTCAAATATATAATTCATCTATGTACATTTAAATTTTGACAGGAATGTCCCTTTAAGACAAATAAACACTGTGGCCTAGTTTCCATTAGACTTGCGCAAAAGGATCCTTCGTTAGGATTAAACAAAATTGTCCAAACTGTGAATGGATTTGTAGGGTAGGTCTAAAGGGTAAAGGGTAAGTTACAAACACAGACAAACGTGACAAACGAACAGAGGGAAACGCTTCAGATGACACAAATGGAATGAGTTACAAAATCAACAGCATGAAAAAGAGACTGATCAAAAATAAATAAAGGGAAGGGTATATTGGAAGGATAAAGGGTTAAAGGGAAGGGGGTATGGAGTGCGTGTATGTAGTGCTAATGCTATGTGTATGTAGTGCTAATGCAATGTGTATGTAGTGCTAATGCTATGTGTATGTAGTGCTAATGCTATGTGTATGTAGTGCTAATGCTATGTGTATGTAGTGCTGATGATATGTGTATGTAGTGCTAATGCTATGTGTATGTAGTGCTAATGCTATGTGTATGTAGTGCTGATGCTATGTGTATGTAGTGTTAATGCTATGTGTATGTAGTGCTAATGCTATGTGTATGTAGTGCTAATGCTATGTGTATGTAGTGCTGATGCTATGTGTATGTAGTGTTAATTCTATGTGTATGTAGTGCTAATGCTATGTGTATGTAGTGCTAATGCTATGTGTATGTAGTGCTAATGCTATGTGTATGTAGTGCTAATGCTATGTGTATGTACCTAGTGAATGTGTTTGTGTGTAAATGAATCTAACACGTATACTGCTCTTCTAAGTGTAAATAATGTTTAATAAAAGAAATGTAAAGACAAACACAGCGGCACTCGCACACTCACACAGCCACAAATGTACACAGGACAACTACACTAACATGTACACTTCGCTGAACTATAAACAAAATACCAACACACATTACTGACACACTAGCTCACTGACTCCCAACACTATATATCTCTCTCTGTCTCTCTTTACTAAACCTCCAACATCTAGACCTGTACCTAACTTGTGAAAGCAATACAGTCAGGGTGTACATAGCAAAAGTGTCCTTATATACTCTATAGAAACACAGGTACGAGCCAGATGTTCAGTGCGAAACTAGCCTAGTACAAACGTGATTGTTCTTGAAATCATATAGCTATAATTCCCGCTTTCTCTTAATAGCGCCCTAGCACAAACTTTTAACTTTCAACTTGTAATATGAATGCAAACTGAAAGCACAATATTCGTGCAAACGAGATCACAATAACGCTATTTATGTTCATGAAGAAGCACAAAATACTGCTCCACTCGTTATCTAGCTCATTGTAAAGTATTGTATATGCAATGCTGCAAAATAAATCTTCTTTATTTTGTTTTTTTGTAAACTTTAATACTTCAATCAATGTGGTAGAATACAAGTTTTTTTTTTATTTTATTTTACATTACTTTCTCCATCTCTAGATCAATTACGTTTTGAATGGTCTCTCACTTCTTTGATGTATCTAATAGAAAACATAAAATAGATAGCAAAAGTGAAAAGCAGCAAGAAAGGTAAAATAAAAAAACTCAAGCCTTATAATCAAAGCTAGAAAATGAGGTTGAAAAAGAAATGTGTAGAATCGTTTTGCATATAATTTAAAGGGGAATTACTTATGCCAAATTTTTGGATTGTAATTTTATATTAAAAAGCTAAATATCTGTAGTTTCTTATATAAACTCTTATTTTCAATGTACAGTTCTAAACAAAATGATTATATACGTATATTAAAGGGATACTGAACCCACATTTTTTCTTTCATTATTCAGATAGAGCATGCAATTTTAAACAGCTTTCTAATTCACTCCTATTATCAATTTTTATTTGTTCTCGTGTTATCTTTATTTGAAGGAGCCGGCCCATTTTAGGTTCAGCACCCTGGATAGTGCTTGCCTATTGGTGACTGCATTCCTGCTTTTCAATTAAAGATAGCAAGGCGAATGAAGAAACATTAATAGGAGTAAATTAGAAAGTTGCTTAAAATCGCATGTTCTATCCGAATCATAAAATAAATACATTTGGGTTTAGTATCCCTTTAAGGATACTACATTTTCATCTTTCATTTTAAAGGGAAATGAAACCCAAACATTTTCTTTTGTGATTAGACAGAGCAAACAACAATAAAAAATAAGTTTCCAATTTACTTCTATTATCAAATTTGCTTTGTTCCAATTGTATTCTTTGTTGAAGAAATACCTAGGTAGGTGTCTAGAGCAAATGGATAACGTTTTTGCAAAACTGCTCCCGACTTGTGCATGATCCAAAGCCTACATTCCACTATTCAACAAAAGATACCCAAAAAACAAAGAGAATGTATAAATAGACTAAAATTAGAAAGTTGTTTAAAATCGCATGCTCTATCTGAATACATTTTGGGTTTCATATAAAACTGCTTATATTTAATGGATATATGGATGCAAAGCAAATAAAGCCATACGGAAACACATAAATAGTTTGAACACAACTATGACTTTCCTTAAACACCGAAAACAATTGTATTTAATCTCTTGGTAAATGTTGTGTGCTAAAAAGGTTTTCTTTGTTTGTCTCTAAAATTAGTAAAGACTGTTATATGTATCGCTGAATCCTTTACTATTAAAGAGACATTAAACACTAAACGCAAGATTACAAGTGGAGTACTAAATATGGCTTTTAAGAAAGCCATATTAGCACTCCGCTTTGTAATAGAAGCGCATGCTAAATGAGAGCTGGTATTACAAGTTAACAGCAATGCAAACCCAAGCTCGCGTTTTTATTGCTGGGAAGCATTGCAATCAAGAGAGCTCGCTTCCATAGACTCCAATAGGAGCCTCGTTCTGATGCCGTCAGAGATGGCATCAGAACATTGCTTAGCGAAGGGGGTAAGTTGCGCATCGATGGGCAGCAAATATAAATATATATGTATATAAGCATATACATATATATTTACTGGGACACACAAGTCCCCACTCCCGCCAACTTTTGACCCTA
This sequence comes from Bombina bombina, assembly GCF_027579735.1. Lineage (NCBI taxonomy): Eukaryota > Metazoa > Chordata > Amphibia > Anura > Bombinatoridae > Bombina > Bombina bombina. Next base: position 128,361,169 of record NC_069508.1, read on the forward strand.
AAAACTGCCTAGTGCAGTTGTTTTTTATTAAAAAAAATGCTACTTTTTAAATAAAAAATACAATGCCCTCTATGTTGAGGGCATTTGGGGCACTTTTAGAAAATTAACCAGAGATCTTATTGCTACCACGAGCTAGCGCATGCTCCGTCTAATCCATAAAAAGGTTAATATTGTCTTTACTGTCTAGTTAATAAAAAATGTACAGCTGTTTAAAACTGTACTTTCTATCTGAATCATTAAATAAATAAAATTGGTTTATGTTCTTTTTATTAGTATGCAATTGATGCTTTTGCTGCTGCTATCTTGCAATGTTTAGTTAATGGTCTCAATTCAGATTACTATTACTGATTATAATATTATATATGGCTGTATTTTGACTGGGGTTTTATTTGCCACTTTGACATGCTTATGTAAATTGTATTCTTTAAAATTTGAAAATGTCCTTGTTAACTGAAATCAATTTTCTATCATTTATATCTGTAATAAATTCTAGTACCTTTTTTCTAAGCCCTTTTGTGCACTTGCTTTTATAACAACATAACTATTTTTATGCAAATAATTAGCACAGACATATAAAGAATTTGAATTTTATACATTATATACAAACACTGATTTCTGTCTATTCTTCTGATACCACTATAAAGAGGGAAAGCTTCAATACAAGAATATTGGCTTAGTATATTTTGGTATCACTTTCATAAACACGGAAGATAACTATATTTGAAGAACGTGCTATTTGACAAGATTTTCATTTTCATGCATGGTTTGAAATACTCTTCACATTGTTTATAAACGTCTGGAGAAGTTACTGAGGAAATTTCCCACAAAATAATGTTCTGACCTTGAAATTCTTCCACAGAATAAGTAGTATTCTCGCTTTTTGTATATTTAATAGACATTAAAGGGTCAGTCTAGGCCAAAATGAACTTTCATGATTCAGATAGAGCATGTAATTTTAAATAATTTTCCAATTTACTTTTATCACCAATTTTGCTTTGTTCTCTTGGTATTCTTAGTTGAAAGCTTAACCTAGGAGGTTCATATGCTAATTTCTTAGACCTTTAAGCCCACCTCTTTCAGATTGCATTTTAACAGTTTTTCACCACTAGAGGGTGTTAGTTCACATATTTCATATAGATAACACTGTGCTCGTGCACGTGAAGTAATCTGTGAGCAGGCACTGATTGGCTAGACTGCAAGTCTGTCAAAAGAACTGAAAAAAGGGGCAGTTTGCAGAGGCTTAGATACAAGATAATCAAAGAGGTTAAAAGTATATAAATATAACTGTGTTGGTTATGCAAAACTGGGAAATGGGTAATAAAGGGATTATCTATCTTTTAAAACAATAAAAATTCTGGTGTAGACTGTCCCTTTAAGTTAAAAAATAAAATCTCCATAAACTTTTTTCTTTCCTATGACATTGAGAGACCCCAACGTCATTCCAATTACTAGTGGGATATTCAACTCCTGGCCAGCAGGAGGAGGGGAAGAGCACCCCAGCAAAGTTGTTAAGTGTAACTTCCCTTATCCATAATCCAATCCCCAGTCATTCTCTTTGCCTCTTTCAATGGAGGATGTGCGAAGTTTCGTGTCTGAAGATATTTATTCATTTTATGGGTACTCTTCCCTGCAAGCAAGGATTGGGGTCTAGCTGTGTCCATGTCAATCTCTTTAGTAAGAGTAGCAGTGGCATTCAGCAGTTAAAAGGCGTTGAGGTAGTCTTTGCTTTACTTTTAACATTTTGCTACCCCTTGGCAGAAAACCAGAATTAGTTACTCTGTTCTTTCTTTTACTACAGGTCCATGACAGGGAGTGAAGTGCCTGTCACACCTATGTAGCAGCATCTGTCCTGAAGCTGGATCTAAGGTAACTGCTTTTCCTTCTAGGTATTGGAGGACAGTAGCACTTAAGAGGTTAATCCTAATTCGGATCCAATTTAAGACATAAATCATTTTTGAATTAAGGATACTTATTCTAGACAGATTAGACAAATGGGACATAGATATCTTTATTAGCTAAGGATTCTTTTGTTTTTGGAGGACATGACACTGTATGGGTTAATGTGAGACGTACAGGACTCATAACTTATGAGAATAGTTTGAGACACTTTAAAATGTTTTTTGACATTTTCTAGGATCATTTAAAAGGTTTATTTTTATTTAATGGTCAAACGGTGGATGCTCTTTACAACTAGCGCAGTTACTTTTTCTCTTGCTCACGTGACACCCGGAATTCTGATCTATAGGAGCGGAGCATAGTGAGCTTGCATTGGGCTGAGGTGTATTGCATTGCAGGGCTTTGTCGGATGTTTATTTTCAATATATCACTCATCAACAGATCGTTTTCTGTGTCAAAAGGAGAAGATCCTTGCAGAAAGATTTTGTTTCCTCTGACTAGTGGGGTGTCAATCCTGTCCGGTAGGAGCTTCAGGCATCTGATAAAATTTGCTTTGAACGATCTCTTTATTGCCCTATAAAATTATAAATTGCTAATATATTTTGAAAGACTTTTTTCTTTTTCAATATTTTTAACAGCTGAATTCTGTAAAATGGATTCTGAGTTAGATCAGTCTATGTCGGTTGATAAATGCTTACTATGTTTAGAGGCTCAAATTGTTTTACCAATGTCATTTTTTTCCTCATGCTCCCTTCTGAGCCAAATGTCTCTCAGGATAATGCTGTGTGTGACATGCCTCAGCTTTCTCTTCAAACGACCCAAGTCTTAATGGTTTCCCATAATGTGCCTTCTGTGTCCTCTCAAACTCCTGAGGGTGTTTATTAACCTGGGGATTTTTGCACTCAGATTACTTCTGTAGTATTGGCAGCTTTGACAGCTTTCCCTTCTTCGGGTAAGCATAAGGGAAAATCTAAACATTTTTCCGCTAGTAAGGCTTCTGACCCCTCTAAATCTGCACTGGTCAACCTTTCTCAATTGTCTGATGAGGAGCTTCTGAAGGTGAAATTTCAGACTCTGATACTTTGGCTGTGAAATCTTCAGAATCTGAAGAGGTTAATTTTAGATTTAAGCTTGAACATCTTCGGTTACTACTAAAGGATGTTCTAGCTACTTTGGATGACTCTGAACCTTTGTTGCTGCCAACCCTAAGACATCTTCTAAACTGGATAGAGTTTATAATTCTCCTTCTGAGGAGGTTTTTTCTGTTCCTAGGAAAATATCTGAAGCTCAGGAATGGGATAAGCCAGGGGTTTCTTTTTCCCCTTCACCAGTTTTTAAGAAAATGTTTCCTGTTGCTGACTCTATTCGAGACTCATGGCGCAACGTTCCTAATGTAGAAGGAGCTATCTCTACTCTAGCTAAAAGAACTACCATTCCTATAGAGGATAGTTGTTCTTTTAAGGATCCAATGGATAAAAAGCTGGAGGCTTATTTAAAAAAGATGTACGTCCATCAGGGTTTACAGTGGCAACCTATTGTATTACCAAGGTTGCGGGAGCAGCATCTTATTGGTGTGATGCCCTGTCTGATCTGATTTCAGAGGAGACTACAGTAGAGGAGATCTGAGACAGGATCAATGCTCTTAAACTGGCCAATACTTTTATCTGTGATGCTAATATGCAGTTGATTAGACTGAGAGCTAAGATATCTAGCTTCACTGTTCTAGCTCGCAGAGCTTTGTGGTTAAAATCTTGGTCAGCTTATGTTTATTCAAAGGCCAAGCTCTTGGCTTTGCCTTATAAGGGTAAGACTTTGTTTGGGCCTGGTCTAGCGGAGATCATTTCAGAGATTACGGGTGGAAAGGGATCTTTCCTACCTCAGGAAGACCTAAGGGTTGTCAGACTTCTAATTTTCGTTCCTTTCATAACTTTAAGGGACAGAAGTCTTCCTCTTCCAAACCAGACCAATCCAGGTCTACTTGGAAATCCAGCCAGCCCTGGAACAAAGGAAAACAAAACAGGAAGACTTCCGCTGATTCTAAATCAGCATTAAGGGTCCGCCCCAATCCAATTTTGGATCAGGTGGGGGTAGACTTTCTCTTTTTCGACAGGCTTTGATATGCGATGTCCCAGATCCATGGGCTGTGGACATAGTATCCCAGGGTTACAAGATAGGATTCAATTCTTGCCCTCCAAGTGGCAGATTTCTCCTGTCAAGACTATCCTCTAACCAAGTAAAGACGGAGGCCTTCTTAAATTGTGCAAAGGTCCTATCTTCCCTGGGAGTTATTGTACCAGTCCCTATAAATGAATAAGGTCTAGGATTCTATTCAAATCTATTTGTGGTTCCCAAAAAGGAGGGAACTTTTTGTCCCATCCTATATCTCAAGTGTCTCAACAAGTTCCTCAGGGTTCCATCCTTCAAGATGGAACCTATTTGTTCCATTCTTCCATTGGTTCAGGAAGGTCAGTTCATGATGACCATAGGCCTGAAGAATGCGTACTTACATGTTCCCATTCACAGGGATCATCACCAGTTTCTCAGGTTTGCCTTTCTGGACAAGCATTTCCAGTGTATTGCCCATCCGTTTGGTTTTGCCACAGCTCCCAGAATATTCACAAAGGTCCTGGAAGCCCTATTGGCAGTGATCAGATCCGAGGAAATTTCAGTGGCACCTTATCTAGATGACATCTTGGTTCAGGCGTCATCTTTTCAGCTAGCAAAATCTCATACATAGATGTTCTTGTCTTCTACATACTCACAGGTGGAAAGTGAATCTGGAAAAGAGTTCCCTAGTTCCGTCTACAAGAGTGTGTTTCCTAGGAACAATCATAGATTCCATGTCCATGAAGATTTTCCTGAACATCTTGCTGCTTCCCTTTCTCTACAGTCTGCTTTTCGTCCAACAGTGGCTCAATGCATGGAGGTGATAGGCTTCCATGGACATCATTCCTTTTGCTCGGCTCCATCTGTACCCCCTGCAACTTTGTATGCTCAGTCAATGGAATGGAGATTATTCAGATTTATCCCAGAGGATAAACCTGGCCCCCTAACAGAAGACTCTCTCTCGTGGTGGATTTCACAGGAACATCTGTCTCTGGGGACTTCCTTCCTGAGACCTTCCTGGGTGATTGTGAATATGGACACCAGCCTGTTAGGCTGGGGAGCTATTTCGGGTTCTCTGAAAGCTCAGGGCCTGTGGTCTCGGGAAGTGACTTCTTTTCTCATAAACATCTTGGAGTTGAGGGCAATCTTCCATGCCCTGTCTGCGTGGCCTAAATTATCTTTAGCCAAGTTTATCAGATTACAGTCGGATGGACAACATCACCTCAGTGACTTACATCAACCACCAGGGAGGGACTCGGAGTTCCTTTTCCATGAAGGATGTGACTTGCATTCTGCAGTGGGCAGAAGCTCATGATTGTCTCCTATCTGCAATCCACATTCCAGGAGTGGACAATTGAGAGGCAGATTTTCTGAACAGACAGACCTTTCATCCTGGGGAGTGGGCTCTACATCCGTAAGTGTTCTCTCAGATAACCCTCAGGTGGGGGTTCTAGAGTTGGATCTGATGGCATCCCGCCAAAATGCCAAGGTTCCAAAGTATGGTTCAAGGTCAAGAGATCCTCAGGCCGTTCTGATAGATGCTCTAGTGGTCCCTTGGATGTTCTCTCTAGCATATCTGTTTCCTCCGTTTGCTCTCCTTCCACGAGTCATTGCTCGTATCAAACAGGAGAGAGCATCAGTAATCCTAATAGCTCTTGCATGGCCTCGCAGGATCTGGTTCACGGATCTGGTAAGGAAGTCATCTCTACCGCCTTAGAGGTTACCTCTGAGGAAGGACCTTCTAATCCAGGGTCCTTTCCTCCATCCAAATTTGGATTCTCGGAAGCTGACTGCTTGGAGATTGAACGCCTAGTTCTGTCTAGACGTGGTTTTTCTGAAGCGGTCATTGATACTATGATTCAGGCTTGCAAACCCGTTACTCACAAGATTTACCATAAGGTATGGCAGGGTACGAATACCCCATATTTTATCTTTTCTTCAGGATGGTCTGGAGAAAGTTTTGTCAGTCAGTACCCTGAAGGGTCAGATTTCTGCATTATCTATCCTTTTGCACAAATGTCTGGCAGACTTACCAGATGTTCAAGCTTTTGTACAGGTCCTGGTCAGAATCAGGCCTGTGTTTAAACCTGTTACTCCTTCTTGGGGCCTTAATCTAGTTCTTAACGTTTTGCAGCAGGCTCCGTTTGAGCTGATGCATGTTATTAATATCAAATTGTTATCTTGGAAGGTTTTATTTCTTCTTGATATTTCTTCCACTCGCAGAGTTTCTGAGCTTTTGCTCTGCAGTTTGATTCCCTGTACCTTATCTTTCATGCAGATAAGGCGGTCCTTCATACTAGATTGGGTTTTCTCCCTAAGGTGGTGTCGGATCAAAACATTAATCAGGAAATTGTAGTTCCTTCTTTTTGTCCTAATCCTTCTTCTCATAAGGAACATCTTTTGCATAACTTGGATGTTGTGCATGCTCTAAAGTTGACCTTCAAGCTACTAAAGATTTTAGGCAATCTTCTGCCCTGTTTGTTGTTTTCTCTGGAAAGTGTAAAGGTCAGAAGGCCCCTTCTACTACTCTTTCCCTCTGGTTAAGAAGTATGATTCGTTTGGCTTATGAGACTGCTAGAAAGCAGCCTCCTGAGAGAATTACGGCTCATTCCACTAGCGCTGTCTCTTCTTTTTGGGCTTTCAAAAATTAAGCTTCTGTGGAACAAATTGCAATGCGGTAACATGGTCCTCTTTGCATACTTTTTCCAAATTCTACAAATTTGATACTTTTGCCTCGGCTGAGGATTCTTTTGGGAGAAAGGTTCTTCAAGCGGTGGTTCCTTCTGTTTAGATCCTCCTGCCTTTTTTCTCCCTCCCTGTTAATTCCGTGTCCTTTATTTTGGGTATTGGTTCCCACTAGTAATTGGAATGATCTTGTGGACTCTCCATGTCATAAGAAAGAAAACAAAATCTATGCTTACCTGATAAATTTCTTTCTTTCCGGACATGGAGAGTCCACGACCTCGCCCCCCCTTTTTAATTATAATTTGGCAGTTTTTTTGAGTAAACCTCAAGCACCTTTTTCACACTTGTGTTTCTTTTTTTTCCATTTTCCTTCGGCTGAATGACTGGGGATTATGGTTAAGGGAAGTTACACTTAACAGTTTTGCTGGGGTGCTCTTTGCCTCCTCCTCCTGGCCAGGAGTTGAATATCCCACTAGTAATTGTAATGACGTTGTGGACTCTGTAAAGAAGCAAATTTATCAGATAAGCATACATTTAGTTTTTTATTGTGTGAATAAAAAACAAACAAAAAAACTAAAACAAAAGCAATTTTCTTACCTTTCTTATGAACATTTTAATGCCCCAGTGATAATGGAGTATATCCAACAGGATGCTGAACAGAGATTGCTTGATTAGTACAGAAGGTGAATGTTTTGAAACTTTCGAAAAATGAAACTAATTTTAACACAGTTCTTCATTCATTTTGAATTTCTAGCATTCTTTTAATGTAATAGTATTTCTAATGTTTTCTTTAAATGTAATATTTAATTCAAATTTTTCTAATAAATCGATTTTAATTATGCAATATTCGAATTTGAAAAATTTGAATCAATATATTTTTACTTTTTAGAATTTATTTTTAGAATTTCTAATACTATCTTTAAAGTGAAATTCAATCCTAGCAATTTTGAAACACTAAGGCCTAGATTTGGAGTTTGGCAGTAGCCGTGAAAACCAGCGTTAGAGGCTCCTAACGCTGGTTTTTGGCTACCTCCGGTATTTGGAGTCACTCAAAAAAGGGTCTAACGCTCACTTTTCAGCCGCGACTTTTCCATACCGCAGATCCCCTTACGTAAATTGCGTATCCTATCTTTTCAATGGGATTTTTCTAACTCCGGTATTTAGAGTCGTGTCTGAAGTGAGCATTAGAAATCTAACGACAAAACTCCAGCCGCAGAAAAAAGTCAGTAGTTAAGAGCTTTCTGGGCTAACGCCGGTTTATAAAGCTCTTAACTACTGTGCTCTAAAGTACACTAACACCCATAAACTACCTATGTACCCCTAAACCGAGGTCCCCCCACATCGCCGCAACTCGATTAAATTTTTTTAACCCCTAATCTGCCGACCGCCACCTACGTTATCTTTATGTACCCCTAATCGGCTGCCCCTAACACCGCCGACCCCTATATTATATTTATTAACCCCTAATCTGCCCCCCACAAAGTCGCCGCCAGCTACCTATACTTATTAACCCCTAATCTGCCGTCCGCACGCCGCCGCCAGCTACATTATCCCTATGTACCCCTAATCTGCTGCCCTAACATCGCCGACCCCTATATTATATTTATTAACCCCTAACCTGCCCCCCACAACGTTGCCGCCACCTACCTACAATAATTAACCCCTAATCTGCCGACCACAAAGAGCCGCCAGCTACATTATAGCTATGTACCCCTAATCTGCTGCCCCTAACACCGCCGACCCCTATATTATATTTATTAACCCCTAACCTGCCCTCCCTAACATCGCCGACACCTAACTTCAATTATTAACCCCTAATCTGCCGACCGAATCTCGCCGCTATTCTAATAAATGTATTAACCCCTAAAGCTAAGTCTAACCCTAACACTAACACCCCCCTAAATTAAATATAATTTTAATCTAACGAAATTAATTTACTCTTATTAAATAAATTATTCCTATTTAAAGCTAAATAATTACCTGTAAAATAAATCCTAATATAGCTACAACATAAATTATAATTATATTATAGCTATTTAAGGATTAATATTTATTTTACAGGTAACTTTGTATTTATTTTAACTAGGTACAATAGCTATTAAATAGTTAAGAACTATTTAATAGCTAAAATAGTTAAAATAATTACAAATTTACCTGTAAAATAAATCCTAACCTAAGTTACAATTAAACCTAACACTACACTATCAATAAATTAATTAAATAAAATACCTACAATTACCTACAATTAAACCTAACACTACACTATCAATAAATTATTTAAATACAATATCTACAAATAAATACAATTAAATAAACTAACTAAAGTACAAAAAATAAAAAAGAACTAAGTTACAAAAAATAAAAAAATATTTACAAACATAAGAAAAATATTACAACAATTTTAAACAAATTACACCTACTCTAAGCCCCCTAATAAAATAACAAAGCCCCCCAAAATAAAAAAATGCCCTACCCTATTCTAAATTACTAAAGTTCAAAGCTCTTTTACCTTACCAGCCCTGAACAGGGCCCTTTGCGGGGCATGCCCCAAGAAGTTCAGCTCTTTTGCCTGTAAAAAAAACATACAATACCCCCCCCAACATTACAACCCACCACCCACATACCCCTAATCTAACCCAAACCCCCCTTAAATAAACCTAACACTAAGCCCCTGAAGATCATCCTACCTTGTCTTCACCATACCAGGTTCACCGATCCGTCCTGGCTCCAAAATCTTCATCCAACCCAAGCGGGGGCTGGCGATCCATCTTCCGGCGACTGAAGAGGTCCAGAAGAGGCTCCAAAGTCTTCATCCTATCCGGGAAGAAGAGTAGATCCGGACCGGCAACCATCATCTTCCAAGCGGCATCTTCTATCTTCATCCGATGAGGACTGGCTCCATCCTGAAGACCTCCACCGCGGACCCATCTTCATCCGGCGACGTCCAACTGAATGACGGTTCCTTTAAGGGACGTCATCCAAGATGGCGTCCCTCGAATTCCGATTGGCTGATAGGATTTTATCAGCCAATCGGAATTAAGGTAGGAATATTCTGATTGGCTGATGGAATCAGCCAATCAGAATCAAGTTCAATCCGATTGGCTGATCCAATCAGCCAATCAGATTGAGCTTGCATTCTATTGGCTGATCCTTTTTTGGAGCCTAACGCAGCCTTTATGTGGACTCTCAATACCAGAGTTATTTTTATGGTGCGGCCAGAAAAAATCCGGCGTTAGCTACGCGGGTCCTTACCGACAAAACTTTAAATCTAGCCGTAAGATTGACTATTGAAACAAATAAAGGGGACTTTTATTCATTAAGTATAAGATACTTCATGTAGAAAGTTTCTTTATTAGTGATGTCGCGAACCTAAAAATTTGGGTTCACGAATGGTGAACGCGAACTTCCGCAAAAGTTTGCGAACGGGCGAACCGGGCAAACCGCCATTGACTTCAATGGGCAGGCGAATTTTATAACCCACAGGGACTCTTTCTGGCCACAATAGTGATGGAAAAGTTGTTTCAAGGGGACTAACACCTGGACTGTGGCATGCCGGAGGGGGATCAATGGCAAAACTCCCATGGAAAATTACATAGTTGATGCAGAGTCTGGTTTTAAGCCATAAAGGGCATAAATCACCTAACATTCCTAAATTGTTTGGAATAACATGCTTTAAAACATCAGGTATGAAGTTGTATCGATCAGGTAGTATAAGGGTTACGCTCGCTTCACAGTGACAGACCAAACTCCCCGTTTAAAGGGACAGTCTACACCAGAATTTTTATTGTTTTAAAAAATAGATAATCCCTTTATTACCCATTTCACAGTTTTGCATAACTAACACATTTTATAATAATATACTTTTGACCTCTGTGATTATCTTGTATCTAAGCCTCTGCAAACTGCCCCTTTTTTCAGTTCTTTTGACAGACTTGCAGTCTAACCAATCAGTGCCTGCTCCCAGATAACTTCTCGTGCACGAGCACAGTGTTATCTATATGAAATACGTGAACTAACACCCTCTAGTGGTGAAAAACTGTTAAAATGCAATCTGAAAGAGGTGGGCTTCAAGGTCTAAAAAATTAGCATATGAACCTCCTAGGTTAAGCTTTCAACTAAGAATACCAAGAGAACAAAGCAAAATTGGTGATAAAAGTAAATTGGAAAATTGTTTAAAATTATATGCTCTATCTGAATCATGAAAGTTTATTTTGGCCTAGACTGTCCCTTTAACGCACCGCAAACAACCGCAAACAGTCCATTTGCACAACCGCAAACTCCCCATTTGCACAAGGTTGGATACCAAGCTAGCCATGTCCCGTTCCTTGTCCTCACTGATGTCATTGAAGGTCTCTTCCTCCACCCAGCCATGTACAACACCAAGGGTCCCCGAAAGGTGACAACAAGCCCCCTGGGACGCCTGCTGTGTTTGGTCTTCCACCTCCTTAAAGCCACCTTCCTCCTCTGACTCTTCTTCTTCAGACTCCTCTCTCTGCGTAGCCTCTCTCTGCATTATTATAAGGTGTGTTAAGTAGTACTATTCCTATCAGTTTAATCCCTGTTACTTCCCCTATCAGGGGACGTGTATATGGCATCGATTTTAGGAACCGGGAGATGGAAAAAGATGCTTGGTCGGTCCTCCTACTTCAAATTTGGGGCACTGTGCGTGCAATCTAATGTGCCACCAGATAGGAGTGTTGTGTTAAGTAGTTCTATTCTTATCAGTTTAATCCCTGTTACGTCCCCTATCAGGGGACGTGTATATGGCATCGATTTTAGGAACCGGGAGATGGAAAAAGATAATAATAATAATAATGGTTGCGCATCACTATCACTCATTTTTTCCAACTGATGTGTAAATAACTCCTCTGACAGATCAAGCGAAGCGGCTGTGGTGCTAGTGTTGGTGGTGGCGGCAGGCGGGCAAGTGGTAACTTGAGAGGTGCCCGAAGCTAAGCTGGAGGAGGATGGTGCGTCAAGGTTCCGAGCGGAAGCTGTAGAAGATTGGGTGTCCTGTGTTAGCCAGTTAACTATGTCCTCAGAAATGTTCGAGTTCGGGGTACGTGGCCTCTGAACACTGGGCATTATTCTAGGGCCAAAGGGAATCACAGCAAAAACGAACACGAAGGCCCCTGCGGGGTGGCCTGCCTCTGCCTGTCATTTTTTTTCTCGATTGGTGGTACTATGCGTGCAAGAGGTACTGTGACAACAGATATGAGTAGCACTGTGCACTGGCAGAAGTTGGCAGAGTAGACGCTGTAGGCCTGACACACACACTTGCAGACAACTAACTGCTATTCAGTCTATTACAGTCAAAATTGTATATTTTTTTTTAAATGTACACTACTGTTACACCAGATATGAGTTGCACTGGGGTGACACTGTGCCCTGGCAGGCACTGAAACGCACACGTGTGAAGGAAACTGACTGCTATTATTTAACACAATCAAAAAAGTGTTGTTTTTTTTAAATCTACACTACTGTTACACCAGATATGATTTGCACTGGGGTGACACTGTGCCATGGCAGGCAGGCCCTGAAACGCACACGTGTGAAGAAAACTGACTGCTATTATTTAACACAGTCAAAAAAAGTGTTTTTTTTTTTTTAAATCTACACTACTGTTACACCAGATATGAGTTGCACTGGGGTGACACTGTGCCATGGCAGGCACTGAAACGCACACGTGTGAAGGAAACTTACTGCTATTATTTAACACAATCAAAAAAGTGTTTTTTTTTTAAATCTACACTACTGTTACACCAGATATGATTTGCACTGGGGTGACACTGTGCCCTGGCAGACAGGCCCTGAAACGCACACGTGTGAAGGAAACTTACTGCTACTATTTAACACAGTCAAAAAAGTGTTGTTTTTTTAAATCTACACTACTGTTACACCAGATATGAGTTGCACTGGGGTGACACTGTGCCCTGGCAGGCAGGCACTGAAACGCACACGTGTGAAGGAAACTGACTGCTATTATTTAACACAGTCAAAAAAGTGTTGTTTTTTTTAAATCTACACTACTGTTACACCAGATATGAGTTGTACTGGGGTGACACTGTGCCCTGGCAGGCAGGCACTGAAACGCACACGTGTGAAGGAAACTGACTGCTATTATTTAACACAGTCAAAAAAGTGTTTGTTTGGTTTTTTTAAATCTACACTACTGTTACACCAGATATGAGTTGCACTGGGGTGACACTGTGCCCTGGCAGGCAGGCCCTGAAACACACACGTGTGAAGGAAACTGACTGCTATTATTTAACACAGTCAAAAAAGTTTTTTTTTTTTTAAATCTACACTACTGTTACACCAGATATGAGTTGCACTGGGGTGACACTGTGCCCTGGCAGGAAGGCCCTGAAACGCACACGTGTGAAGGAAACTGACTGCTATTATTTAACACAGTCAAAAAAGTGTTTTTTTTTTTAAATCTACACTACTGTTACACCAGATATGAGTTGTACTGGGGTGACACTGTGCCCTGGCAGGCAGGCAGGCACTGAAACGCACACGTGTGAAGGAAACTGACTGCTATTATTTAACACAGTCAAAAAAGTGTTGTTTTTTTTTTTTTAAATCTACACTACTGTTACACCAGATATGAGTTGAACTGGGGTGACACTGTGCCCTGGCAGGCAGGCCCTGAAACGCTCACGTGTGAAGGAAACTGACTGCTATTATTTAACACAGTCAAAAAAGTGTTGTTTTTTTTTTAAATCTACACTACTGTTACACCAGATATGAGTTGCACTGGGGTGACACTGTACCCTGGCAAGCAGGCCCTGAAACGCACACGTGTGAAGGAAACTGACTGCTATTATTTAACACAGTCAAAAAAGTGTTGTTTTTTTTTAATCTACACTACTGTTACACCAGATATGAGTTGCACTGGGGTGACACTGTGCCCTGGCAGGCAGGCACTGAAACGCACACGTGTGAAGGAAACTGACTGCTATTATTTAACACAGTCAAAAAAGTGTTTTTTGTTTTTTTTTAAATCTACACTACTGTTACACCAGATATGAGTTGCACTGGGGTGACACTGTGCCCTGGCAGGCAGGCCCTGAAACGCACACGTGTGAAGGAAACTGACTGCTATTATTTAACACAGTCAAAAAAGTGTTGTTTTTTTTAAATCTACACTACTGTTACACCAGATATGAGTTGCACTGGGGTGACACTGTGCCCTGGCAGGCAGGCACTGAAACGCACACGTGTGAAGGAAACTGACTGCTATTATTTAACACAGTCAAAAAAGTGTTGTTTTTTTTAAATCTACAATACTGTTACACCAGATATGAGTTGCACTTGGGTGACACTGTGCCCTGGCAGGCAGGTACTGAAACGGACACGTGTGAAGGAAACTGACTGCTATTATTTAACACAGTCAAAAAAGTGTTGTTTTTTTTAAATCTACACTACTGTTACACCAGATATGAGTTGCACTGGGGTGACACTGTGCCCTGGCAGGTAGGCACTGAAACGTACACGTGTGAAGGAAACTGACTGCTATTATTTAACACAGTCAAAAAAGTGTTTTGTTTTGTTTTTTTAAATCTACACTACTGTTACACCAGATATGAGTGGTGGCACTGGGCAAGTGGGCACAGTATAGGCTGTGAGCCTGACACACACGCTGGCAGGCAGGCAACTGCAATTAGATTACTAGCAGTGAAGGGGTTAATTAGGGGCTAGCAGTAAAGGGGTTGATTAGGTAGTTTGTAGGGAGCTTGCAGGGTTAATTTTAGCTTTAGTGTAGAGATCAGCATCCCACCTGACACATCAGACCCCCTGATCCCTCCCAAACAGCTCCCTTCCCTCCCGCACCCCACAATTGTCCCCGCCATCTTAAGTACTGGCAGACTAATAAAAGTTGTTTTTTTTAGCATATTTACATATGCTGTGGTGTAGAATCCCCCCCTTAGCCCCCAACCTCCCTGATCCCCCCCCCCAAAACAGCTCTCTAACCCTCCCCATCTGCCTTATTGGCGGCCATCTTGGGTACTGGCAGCTGTCTGCTATTATTTCACAGTCAAAAAAGTGTTGTTTTGTTTAAATGTACACTACTGTTACACCAGATATGAGTGGTGGCACTGGGCAAGTGGGTACAGTATACGCTGTGAGCCTGACACACACGCTGGCAAGCAGGCAACTGCAATTAGATTACACAGGAAAAAAAAAAAGCAGACTGATGTTCTAGCCCTAAAAAGGGCTTTTTGGGGTGCTGTCCTTACAGCAGAGATCAGATGAGTCCTTCAGGACTGTAGTGGACACTGAATACACTAGCCTAGCTATCGATTTCCCTATTAAATCAGCAGCAGCTACACTGTCCCTCCTCTCACTAAGAATGCAGCTTCCAAATGAATCTAAAATGGATGCTGTCCAGGAGGTGGGAGGGTCTGGGAAGGAAGCCAACGGCAGATCGCTGTTTTGCTAGAGAGGTGACGTTTTCACCTCTTAGCCAATATCCGTGTGGTAAATCCGGTTTGTCGCCCTTGGGAGCCGGATTTACTGCACGGCTATTTGCTAAGAACTTAAAATGTCACCCGTTAGCAAAAAAATGTTTTGCCGTGGGTTGTCTGAGCAGCTAAGACTGGCGATCGGTTGAAACAAATAAAGGAGTTTTCTGCATGAAGTATCTTATACTTCATGAATAAAAGTCCCCTTTATTTGTTTCAATATTTAATCTTAGCGTTTCAAAAACGCTAGGATTGACTTTCACTTTAAATGTAATATTCGAATTACGCAATATTCAAAATAGAAACATTCAAATTGATATATTTGTGTCTATTATATATCAATTTACTAAATTACCTACCACATGAACTAGTGTAGTGAACTTCTGAATAGTATTTGTTAAAGGGATAGCAAACTCAAATTTGTTTTACCAATATTTACAATCATCGTAAAATAACATTATACTTTGTAATTTTACTAACGTTTTAATCGTATTTTGTTATTTAAAATCTTATTGCTGCCAAACCTACTTTTTAATTATTATTCAAGCCCTATAACGATAGTCTACCTAGGTAGAACCAATATGGTGCCCAGCATGCACAGATTCTCCTCTTTAAAGTCTCACGCATGTGCATAGGGATCCCTCTGCCTTGAGGCACGTCATTACCAAAGCAGCAGAAGCAGAAGTTTGTTACGTCGCAGGCAGTGGGTGTGCTGCTCCAGTCATCATTCAGAAGTAGTGTACGGAGCGGATGAAGGAGCTGAAGGTATTGCATTTAAGAGTATGGTAATCACCCCTAGTCAAATGAGCATGATGTTGCTTGCAGTATTTTTCCCCTAGACTAACTAGCATTTCCTCTAGAACAACAAGCAATGACAATATTAAATATGCCGGACAGGACCTTTTTGATTAGGTGAGCATGCGCTATGTAGTGCGTGTGTTATTTTCAACAAATAAATATATACATGAATATTAAAATTAGGGTATCCCTACTGCAGCGCTATTGGATGTAGCATGATGAAGAAGTTTCCCCATGTTCAGCCTACTTTTATAGGCGGTCGTGGCTGAACAGTTTGGAAGAATAAAAATTATGTTTTTAATAGATTTAGAAGCTTTGTTTTATAACAAAAGTAGGTTAACTCAATATATTATATATTAAGCTTTGACATGCTATGCTTTAATTATATGGCTGATTGAAAGGATTTATAACCCTTTAAATTGACTGTTACATTTAAATTTCGAATATGCATATTCGATCTAAATATGAACATTCAAAAACTAAAGTAACATTCAAAAACCGGAAATGACATTTGATTACCAAATTTTAATGGATTTTAATTCTTAACAACATTCGATTGTCCAAGACAAATGTCCACAGGACTCTTTGTTGCAGTGATGGTGTGGGAAGGAAAGAGGGAAGCAGGTGGGTTGTGCATCGCAGGAGGAGCAGGGAGGGAAACAAGGGGAGGGTTCCCTACCGTTGGAAAAAAGATTTGATAAGGTGGGGGGATGGGTTCCTTACACAACAGAAATGGGTGAGGGAGTGGGCCATATGAACAATCAGTTGGGGAAAGGGGGGATCACTACACAAATTTTTTTTTTAATTATAAATTTTAAGGTTAAAGAGCTGTTTGGTGGTGATCAGGGGGATCTGTGGTTGAGGAATGCTCCGTACACTACATCATTTTTTTTTTAAATACTATACCTAAACTGCATACTGGCAGACTGTCTGCCAGTACCTAAAATGGTGGTGACCAGTGGGGGGTGAGGCAGGGAAGACAACTGTTTAGGAAGGATCAGGGGGTGGGAGGGTAATCTCTACACTACAGCTAAAATTAACCTTACAAGCTACCTGATTAACCACTTCACTGCCAGGAATATTAGAAGTGTGGCCTTATTACCAAAAAGCAATGGCAAAGCCATGCATGTCTGCTATTTCTGAACCATAGTTATCCCAGAAAAGCTTTTTCAACCATTTGTGTTATGACTGCACAAGGAGTATGTAAATAATTTCAGTGAGATTCCCAAAGTTTGTGAAAAAGTTAATGATTGTTTTAATATGATCGAATTTGGCGCTGCAACAGTGGCATGAAATATACCGAAATGGACCATGATCAATACCTACCTGTCTACTAAAAATATAGGTAAATAAAAAAAAGGCTTTATTTTTGTTTAAATGGAATGAGAGCAAAAATGCTAGAAATTCTTTGGTACTTTGGACAAGATTTTCTCTAAAATTCCCGTCTTATAAGGGGTTAATGAAACAAATTCTGAATTATAAATACATGCTAATTAGTATAACAACGTTTTGTCTGCCTCTGTTTTACCATGCATATGTCAAAGGGCCGCAAAATAATGTACATTTTCTAAGCAAAATTATTGGTTTAATTGTTTTTAAAACATCTGTTTTGTATGCATATTTTTTTGTAGTCCAGTGATTAAAAGGGACATTTTTTTACTCTTTGATAAAGCATATCATTTTAAACAACTTTCCAATTTACTTTCATTATATAATTTGATTTATTGTCTTAGTATCCTTTGTTGTTCACCAGGAACGGACTTATAACAAAAAAAGACCCGGGCATTTAAAGGCTGAGCAGCCCACATCAGTTAGACTTCTGTCAGCTTTGTAGCCATAATAGACCAGAACGCTCATTCTGCAGCACCCCTGCTTAACAGCCAGATAGAAAATGCACTTTCTGCTTTACAAAATAGGCATAAGGAACAACTCTCCTATTGTTACCCATATTAAGAGAGGGTGGGGCCTCTATATAGCAGCAAGGCCCACATAAGAGTCTGGCCCACAGGCAGTTGCCCTGTATGCCATATGGCCAGTACGGGCCTGTTGTTCGCCTCTTGACACTCTCTCTCATATATCTTCAGGTTTTCCAAATTTAAGAACTGCTCCCCATTCCTATATCTATATACTCCTTAAAGGGATAGTCTAGTCAAAAATAACCTTTCGTGATTCAGATAGAGCATGCAATTTTAAGCAACTTTCTAATTTACTCATATTATCAATTTTTTTTAAATTAGAAAGTTGATTAAAATTGCATGCTCTATCTGAATCATGAAAGTTTAATTTTGACTAGACTATCCCTTGAATATCTTATACTTATTCAGAAAAAGCCATTACTAATCTGCTGATATATATTCTTTAAAGTGACAGTAAAGTATTTTTTCTTTTGTATTCCAAATAGAACCTGCAATTTTTAACAACTTTTTGGTTTACTTTTGTTATATAATTTACTTCTTTTTCTTTTTTATCCTTTGCTGAAAAGCATACCTAGGTCGGCTCAGGAGCAGCAAAACACTCTTCTGTTCAGGGATGCATACAACCTACACTAACCTTTCCTAATACCAGTTCCTCTCCTCCATTACTATCTGCCATGAACCCCCTTAGAATGTAAGTCTAAGAGCCCAACTGGTTGCAGATCACCTTCATAAGACCTGACTGCAACAGTGCGACTCTCGGCAGGGCCCTCTACCCATTTGATCCCTATAAATGTTACCTTGTATAGCGCCTATGTTTATAGCGATGCAGAATCTGTTGCCGCTCTACAGATAACCCATAATAATAATAATAATGGTAGCTAGCTGCTGATTGGTGGCTGCACGTGTATGCCTTCTTGATTTGTTCAGCTAACTACCAGTAGTGCGTTGCTGCTTCTTCATGAAAGGACACCAAGAGAACAAAGCAAATTTGATAATAGACGTAAATTGGAAAGCTGTGTAAAAATACATACTGTGTCTGAATCATGAAAGAATTTTCTTTCATGTAATTAGCAAGAGTCCATGAGCTAGTGACGTATGGGATATACATTCCTACCAGGAGGGGCAAAGTTTCCCAAACCTCAAAATGCCTATAAATACACCCCTCACCACACCCACAATTCAGTTTTACAAACTTTGCCTCCTATGGAGGTGGTGAAGTAAGTTTGTGCTAGATTCTACGTTGATATGCGCTCCGCAGCAAGTTGGAGCCCGGTTTTCCTCTCAGCGTGCAGTGAATGTCAGAGGGATGTGAGGAGAGTATTGCCTATTTGAATGCAGTGATCTCCTTCTACGGGGTCTATTTCATAGGTTCTCTGTTATCGGTCGTAGAGATTCATCTCTTACCTCCCTTTTCAGATCGACGATATACTCTTATTTATATACCATTACCTCTGCTGATTCTCGTTTCAGTACTGGTTTGGCTTTCTACAAACATGTAGATGAGTGTCCTGGGGTAAGTAAATCTTATTTTCTATGACACTCTAAGCTATGGTTGGGCACTTTGTTTATAAAGTTCTAAATATATGTATTCAAACATTTATTTGCCTTGACTCAGAATGTTCAACATTCCTTATTTTCAGACAGTCAGTTTCATATTTGGGATAACGCATTTGAATCAATCATTTTTTCTTACCTTACAAAAATTTGACTCTTTTTTCCCTGTGGGCTGTTAGGCTCGAGGGGGCTGAAAATGCTTCATTTTATTGCGTCATTCTTGGCGCGGACTTTTTTGGCGCAAAAAATCTTTTCCGTTTCCGGCGTCATACGTGTCGCCGGAAGTTGCGTCATTTTTTGACGTTCTTTTGCACCAAAAATGTCGGCGTTCCGGATGTGGCGTCATTTTTGGCGCCAAAAGCATTTAGGCGCCAAATAATGTGGGCGTCTTATTTGGCGCTAAAAATATATGGGCGTCGCTTTTGTCTCCACATTATTTAAGTCTCATTTTTCATTGCTTCTGGTTGCTAGAAGCTTGTTCTTTGGCATTTTTTCCCATTCCTGAAACTGTCATTTAAGGAATTTGATCAATTTTGCTTTATATGTTGTTTTTTCTCTTACATATTCCAAGATGTCTCACGTTGCATCTGAGTCAGAAGATACTTCAGGAAAATCGCTGTCTAGTGCTGGAACTACCAAAGCTAAGTGTATCTGCTGTAAACTTTTGGTAGCTATTCCTCCGGCTGTTGTTTGTATTAATTGTCATGACAAACTTGTTAATGCAGATAATATTTCCTTTAGTAATGTACCATTGCCTGTTGCAGTTCCTTCAACATCTAAGGTGCAGAATGTTCCTGATAACATAAGAGATTTTGTTTCTGAATCCATCAAGAAGGCTATGTCTGTTATTTCTCCTTCTAGTAAACATAAAAAATCTTTTAAAACTTCTCTCTCTACAGATGAATTTTTAAATGAACATCATCATTCTGATTCTGATTACTCTTCTGGTTCAGAGGATTCTGTCTCAGAGATTGATGCTGATAAATCTTCATATTTATTTAAAATGGAATTTATTCGTTCTTTACTTAAATAAGTACTAATTGCTTTAGAAATAGAGGATTCTGGTCCTCTTGATACTAATTCTAAACGTTTAGATAAGGTATTTAAATCTCCTGTGGTTATTCCAGAAGTTTTTCCTGTTCCTAATGCTATTTCTGAAGTAATTTCCAAAGAATGGGATAAATTGGGTAATTCATTTACTCCTTCTAAACGTTTTAAGCAATTATATCCTGTGCCGTCTGACAGATTAGAATTTTGGGACAAAATCCCTAGAGTTGATGGGGCTATTTCTACCCTTGCTAAACGTACTACTATTCCTATGTCAGATGGTACTTCGTTTAAGGATCCTTTAGATAGGAAAATTGAATCCTTTCTAAGAAAAGCTTATCTGTGTTCAGGTAATCTTCTTAGACCTGCTATATCATTGGCTGATGTTGCTGCAGCTTCAACTTTTTGGTTGGAAACTTTAGCGCAACAAGTAACAGATCATGATTCTCATAATATTATTATTCTTCTTCAGCATGCTAATAATTTTATCTGTGATGCCATTTTTGATATTATCAGAGTTGATGTCAGGTTTATGTCTCTAGCTATTTTAGCTAGAAGAGCTTTATGGCTTAAGACTTGGAATGCTGATATGGCTTCTAAATCAACTCTACTTTCCATTTCTTTCCAGGGTAACAAATTATTTGGTTCTCAGTTGGATTCTATTATCTCAACTGTTACTGGTGGGAAAGGAACTTTTTTACCACAGGATAAAAAATCTAAGGGTAAAAACAGGGCTAATAATCGTTTTCGTTCCTTTCGTTTCAACAAAGAACAAAAGCCTGATCCTTCATCCTCAGGAGCAGTTTCAGTTTGGAAACCATCTCCAGTCTGGAATAAATCCAAGCCTGCTAGAAAGGCAAAGCCTGCTTCTAAGTCCACATGAAGGTGCGGCACTCATTCCAGCTCAGCTGGTAGGGGGCAGGTTACGTTTTTTCAAAGAAATTTGGATCAATTCTGTTCACAATCTTTGGATTCAGAACATTGTTTCAGAAGGGTGGGTACAGAATTGGTTTCAAGATGAGACCTCCTGCAAAGAGATTTTTTCTTTCCCGTGTCCCAGTAAATCCAGTGAAAGCTCAAGCATTTCTGAATTGTGTTTTAGATCTAGAGTTGGCTGGAGTAATTATGCCAGTTCCAGTTCCGGAACAGGGGATGGGGTTTTATTCAAATCTCTTCATTGTACCAAAGAAGGAGAATTCCTTCAGACCAGTTCTGGATCTAAAAATATTGAATCGTTATGTAAGGATACCAACGTTCAAAATGGTAACTGTAAGGACTATCTTGCCTTTTGTTCAGCAAGGGCATTATATGTCCACAATAGATTTACAGGATGCATATCTGCATATTCCGATTCATCCAGATCATTATCAGTTCCTGAGATTCTCTTTTCTGGACAAGCATTACCAGTTTATGGCTCTGCCGTTTGGCCTAGCTACAGCTCCAAGAATTTTTACAAAGGTTCTCGGTGCCCTTCTGTCTGTAATCAGAGAACAGGGTATTGTGGTATTTCCTTATTTGGACGATATCTTGGTACTTGCTCAGTCTTTACATTTAGCAGAATCTCATACGAATCGACTTGTGTTGTTTCTTCAAGATCATGGTTGGAGGATCAATTTACCAAAAAGTTCATTGATTCCTCAGACAAGGGTAACCTTTCTGGGTTTCCAGATAGATTCAATGTCCATGACTCTGTCTTTAACAGACAAGAGACGTCTAAAATTGATTTCAGCTTGTCGAAACCTTCAGTCACAATCATTCCCTTCGGTAGCCTTATGCATGGAAATTCTAGGTCTTATGACTGCTGCATCGGACGCGATCCCCTTTGCTCGTTTTCACATGCGACCTCTTCAGCTCTGTATGCTGAATCAATGGTGCAAGGATTACACAAAGATATCTCAATTAATATCTTTAAAACCGATTGTACGACACTCTCTAACGTGGTGGACAGATCACCATCGTTTAATTCAGGGGGCTTCTTTTGTGCTTCCGACCTGGACTGTAATTTTAACAGATGCAAGTCTCACAGGTTGGGGAGCTGTGTGGGGATCTCTGACGGCACAAGGAGTTTGGGAATCTCAGGAGGTGAGATTACCGATCAATATTTTGGAACTCCGTGCAATTTTCAGAGCTCTTCAGTTTTGGCCTCTTCTGAAGAGAGAATCGTTCATTTGTTTTCAGACAGACAATGTCACAACTGTGGCATACATCAATCATCAAGGAGGGACTCACAGTCCTCTGGCTATGAAAAAAGTATCTCGAATTTTGGTTTGGGCGGAATCCAGCTCCTGTCTAATCTCTGCGG
The DNA here is from genome assembly GCF_027579735.1 of Bombina bombina. Taxonomy (NCBI): domain Eukaryota; kingdom Metazoa; phylum Chordata; class Amphibia; order Anura; family Bombinatoridae; genus Bombina; species Bombina bombina. Next base: position 128,383,941 of record NC_069508.1, read on the forward strand.
TTCATATCCCAGGTACAGACAATTGGGAAGCGGATTATCTCAGTCGCCAAACGTTGCATCCGGGCGAATGGTCTCTTCACCCAGAGGTATTTCTTCAGATTGTTCAAATGTGGGAACTTCCAGAAATAGATCTGATGGCGTCTCATCTAAACAAGAAACTTCCCAGGTATCTGTCCAGATCCCGGGATCCTCAGGCGGAGGCAGTGGATGCATTATCACTTCCTTGGAAGTATCATCCTGCCTATATCTTTCCGCCTCTAGTTCTTCTTCCAAGAGTAATCTCCAAGATTCTGAAGGAATGCTCGTTTGTTCTGCTGGTAGCTCCGGCATGGCCTCACAGGTTTTGGTATGCGGATCTTGTCCGGATGGCCTCTTGCCAACCGTGGACTCTTCCGTTAAGACCAGACCTTCTGTCGCAAGGTCCTTTTTTCCATCAGGATCTGAAATCCTTAAATTTAAAGGTATGGAGATTGAACGCTTGATTCTTGGTCAAAGAGGTTTCTCTGACTCTGTGATTAATACTATGTTACAGGCGCGTAAATCTGTATCTAGAGATATATATTATAGAGTCTGGAAGACTTATATTTCTTGGTGTCTTTCTCATCATTTTTCTTGGCATTCTTTTAGAATACCGAGAATTTTACAGTTTCTTCAGGATGGTTTAGATAAGGGTTTGTCCGCAAGTTCCTTGAAAGGTCAAATCTCTGCTCTTTCTGTTCTTTTTCACAGAAAGATTGCTATTCTTCCTGATATTCATTGTTTTGTACAAGCTTTGGTTCGTATAAAACCTGTCATTAAGTCAATTTCTCCTCCTTGGAGTTTGAATTTGGTTCTGGGGGGCTCTTCAAGCTCCTCCGTTTGAACCTATGCATTCATTGGACATTAAATTACTTTCTTGGAAAGTTTTGTTCCTTTTGGCAATCTCTTCTGCCAGAAGAGTTTCTGATTTATCTGCTCTTTCTTGTGAGTCTCCTTTTCTGATTTTTCATCAGGATAAGGCGGTGTTGCGAACTTCTTTTGAATTTTTACCTAAAGTTGTAAATTCCAACAACATTAGTAGAGAAATTGTGGTTCCTTCATTATGTCCTAATCCTAAGAATTCTAAGGAGAAATCGTTGCATTCTTTGGATGTTGTTAGAGCTTTGAAATATTATGTTGAAGCTACTAAGTCTTTCCGAAAGACTTCTAGTTTATTTTTTATCTTTTCCGGTTCTAGAAAAGGCCAGAAAGCTTCTGCCATTTCTTTGGCATCTTGGTTAAAATCTTTAATTCATCTTGCCTATGTTGAGTCGGGTAAAACTCCGCCTCAGAGGATTACAGCTCATTCTACTAGGTCAGTTTCTACTTCCTGGGCGTTTAGGAATGAAGCTTCGATTGATCAGATTTGCAAAGCAGCAACTTAGTCCTCTTTGCATACTTTTACTAAATTCTACCATTTTGATGTATTTTCTTCTTCTGAAGCAGTTTTTGGTAGAAAAGTACTTCAGGCAGCGGTTTCAGTTTGAATCTTCTGCTTATGTTTATCATTAAACTTTATTTTGGGTGTGGATTATTTTCAGCAGGAATTGGCTGTCTTTATTTTATCCCTCCCTCTCTAGTGACTCTTGTGTGGAAAGATCCACATCTTGGGTAATCATTATCCCATACGTCACTAGCTCATGGACTCTTGCTAATTACATGAAAGAAAACATAATTTATGTAAGAACTTACCTGATAAATTCATTTCTTTCATATTAGCAAGAGTCCACGAGGCCCGCCCTTTTTTTGTGGTGGTTATGATTTTTGTATAAAGCACAATTATTCCAATTCCTTATTTTATATGCTTTCGCACTTTTTTATCACCCCACTTCTTGGCTATTCGTTAAACTGAATTGTGGGTGTGGTGAGGGGTGTATTTATAGGCATTTTGAGGTTTGGGAAACTTTGCCCCTCCTGGTAGGAATGTATATCCCATACGTCACTAGCTCATGGACTCTTGCTAATATGAAAGAAATGAATTTATCAGGTAAGTTCTTACATAAATTATGTTTTTTTGGATCCCATGTCCCTTTAATAAACAGTGAATGTATAACTAATGTCCCTTTAAGGTATTACAAGTTAAAGGGACACTGAACACAATTTTTTTCTCTTGTTATTCAGATAGAGCATGCAATTTTAAGCAACTTTATAATTTACTCCTTTTATCAATTTTTTTCATTATCTTGCTATCTTTATTTGAAAAAGAAGGCATCTAAGCTTTTTTTTTGGTTCAGTACCCTGGACAGCCCTTGTTTATTAAAACGTATGTGTGGTAGACCGAGCGCTAGTATTTTACAGCCTTATGCTCACTGGCAAAAGTCCCCTAGTGGACTTGGGATGTGACTACAATTGTGTGATATAGTGAGCGCTGGGAAGCTTAAAAGGACTGTGAGGTATGGATATGTTAAAAATGGAATGTATTTATTACAGTTAATATACAATGAAAATACAATATAATACATACAAATTAAAAAGCTTCTAAAATTCTTCCTAAAATCTCTATGGATCCATGAGATATAAGTCTTAAGGATATAGTGTTACCTATATCTGTGGTGTTGGAACAAATATTACGTTAGCTCCGACAACAGTCTAAGACCATAGTATTATGGTCTATAAAGTTCAGTTTAAGCACAGATATTTATAAACAGCAGATGTGATGTAAATGGACAAAATTGGCGTAGTACAATGTCAATAATACAGATGTCAACAATACAGATGCAGTATAAAAGTATAAGTGATAGAAATACAATATAAATAAAAGTGTAGGAGAAATCCAATTGTGTAAAAATGGAAATAAAATTTGTTGAAAAAATGAAGAAATTTATGTCTCTCAAATAGTTTCTTAAAAAATGTCTCTTTGGAAAATCAGTGTTCCAAAAAAAAAAAATATATATATATATATATATATCAGAGTGTTCCACAAAAATTGCAAAAGTGTTCCACAAAAATTGTAAAAAATTAATCCACAAATAAATATCAAAGTGTTCAAAAAATATGGTGGGTAAGTGCGTTCAAAAAAATCCTAGATGATTAACTTCCAAAATAAACTCCAATAGCTGTGGTAGACGTGAAGGAGATTATAAGAATGCAGAATATAAAAAATGTAGAATATAAAAATGCAGAAGAAAAAAAAAGAAAAGTACAATAATGTGGCGGGTAGGTCCAAAGTCCTCCTCCTAATCTGTGGGTGAAATGAAGTGCAATAGTGTAATAACGTCTAGATGTGGTATAATAAAATCAGAAAATTGCTCACCAGTATGTCGACGCGTTTCGGCCCTCCTAGGCCGATCAGCCAATCAGATTGAGCTTGCATTATATTGGCTGATCAGAACAGCCAATAGAATGCGAGCTCAATCTGATTGGCTGATCGGATCAGCCAATCGGATTGAACTTGAATCTGATTGGCTGATTCCATCAGGCAATCAGAATTTTCCTACCTTAATTCCGATTGGCTGATAGAATCCTATCAGCCAATCGGAATTCGAGGGACTCCATCTTGGATGATGTCCCTTAAAGGAACCTTCATTCATCGTCTAGTCATCTGAAGAAGAGGATGGATCCTTCAAGATGGAGCCACTCGTCATCGGATGGAAGAACATAGAAGATGCGGCTTGGATGAAGATGTTTGCCGGTCCGGATCTACTCTTCTGCCCGGATAGGATGAAGACTTCTGCCCGAAGATGGAATTCTTTAGCCGCCGCTTGGATCAAGACTTCAGCCAGAGGATGAACGTCACTCTTCAGCCCCCCCTTGGGCTTGGATGAAGACTTTGGAGGCTCTTCTGGACCGATCAGGACCCGGTGTGGTGAAGACAAGGTAGGTAGATCTTCAGGGGCTTAGTGTTAGGTTTATTTAAGGGGGGTTTGGGTTAGATTAGGGGTATGTGGGTGGTGGGTTGTAATGTTGGGGGGGGTATTGTATGGGTTTTTTTTACAGGCAAAAGAGCTGAATTCTTTGTGGCATGCCCCGCAAAGGGCCCTTTTAAGGGCTGGTAAGTTAAAAGAGCTTTTCTATTTTAATTTTAGAATAGGGTAGGGTATTTTTTTATTTTGGGGGGCTTTGTTATTTTATTAGGGGGCTTAGAGTAGGTGTAATTAGTTTAAAATTGTTGTAATATTTTTCTAATGTTTGTAAATATTTTTTATGTTTTGTAACTTAGTTCTTTTTTATTTTTTGTACTTTAGTTAGTTTATTTAATTGTATTTATTTGTAGGTATTGTATTTAATCAATTTATTGATAGTGTAGTGTTAGGTTTAATTGTAGATAATTGTAGGTATTTTATTTAATTAATTTATTGATATTGTAGTGTTAGGTTTAATTGTAACTTAGGTTAGGATTTATTTTACAGGTAATTTTGTAATTATTTTAACTAGGTAGCCATTAAATAGTTATTAACTATTTAATAGCTATTGTACCTGGTTAAAATAATTACAAAGTTGCCTGTAAAATAAATATTAATCCTAAAATAGCTACAATATAATTATAATTTATAGTGTAGCTATATTAGGGTTTATTTTACAGGTAAGTATTTAGCTTTAAATAGGAATAATTTATTTAATTAGTGTTAATTTATTTCGTAAGATAAAAATTATATTTAACTTAGGGGGGTGTTAGTGTTAGGGTTAGACTTAGCTTTAGGGGTTAATACATTTATTAGAGTAGTGGTGAGGTCCGGTCGGCAGATTAGGGGTTAATACTTGAAGTTAGGTGTCGGCGATGTTAGGGAGGGCAGATTAGGGGTTAATACTATTTATTATAGGGTTATTGAGGCGGGAGTGAGGCGGATTAGGGGTTAATACATTTATTATAGTATCGGTGAGGTCCGGTCGGCAGATTAGGGGTTAATAATTGTAGGTGGAGGCGACGTTGTGGGGGGCAGATTAGGGGTTAATAAATATAATATAGGGGTCGGCGGTGTTATGGGCAGCAGATTAGGGGTACATAGGTATAATGTAGGTTGCGGCGGTGTACAGAGCGGCAGATTAGGGGTTAATAATAATATGCAGGGGTCAGCGATAGCGGGGGCGGCAGATTAGGGGTTAATAAGTGTAAGGTTAGGGGTGTTTAGACTCAGGGTACATGTTAGGGTGTTAGGTGCAGACATAGGAAGTGTTTCCCCATAGGAAACAATGGGGCTGCGTTAGGAGCTGAACGCTGCTTTTTTGCAGGTGTTAGGTTTTTTTTCAGCTCAAAATCCCCCATTGTTTTCTATGGGGGAATCGTGCACGAGCACGTTTTTGAAGCTGGCCGCGTCCGTAAGCACCGCTGGTATTGAGAGTTGCAGTGGAGGTAAATTATGCTCTACGCTCCCTTTTTGGAGCCTAACGCAGCCCTTCTGTGAACTCTAAATACCAGCGGTATTTAAAAGGTGCGGGGGGAAAAAAGCCAGCGTTAGCTACGCGGGTCGTTACCGACAAAACTCTAAATCTAGCCGCAAGAGAATAAAAAAAAAATGATAATTGGAGTAAATTAGAAAGCTGCTTAATATTGCATGCTCTGTCTGAATCACAAATGAAAACATTTGGGTTCAGTGTCCCTTTAAGCTTTGTTTATGTCATCATGCTTTTTATAAGTTTTAGTTCATTTCTTTGGAAACACATGAAGTAAACATTTGCCAAAAAGACAACCTGACTGTCTGGGATTTGAAGCATCATTATTTCTGGCTCATGATGAAGCCAAAACTTTAGTGGAATGGACCCTAACCTTAAAAGCTGGAAACTGTTTGTGATCTTATTATAAACCATAGACAAGCACAGCTGATTAAGCTGACATGGAAAGCTGGGAAGCCTTCTGTTTTTAAACCTATAAGAGTAAGTAATCCTGCTAATATCCTCATTAGCTTCTCAGTAATATTTCAGGCTTTGTACTACATCAGAATGGTAAAGAATAAGATCCTTTCTGTGTTTAAGATTAGAGGCAAAGAAAATGTAACATATTTTTATAATAAAGCTTATTTTGTTATGTTTTTTTTCACAATCCAATGAGTCTAGTGTTAGTTGGCTCTGTAAATAATGGAACTGCTTTGGCTGCTATAGTAATAGACCAAGAAATCTACTAGTTATATATTACATTTTTTATGTTATATTCTTTATATCTTATTTCAATTGTAAGTTAAATCATCTATTTAAAGGGACAGTCTAGTCAAAATTAAACTTTCATTATTCAGATAGGACATGCCATTTTAAATAACTTTCCATTTGTTCTCTTGGTTTTTCTAGTTGAAAGCTAAACCTAGGTAGGCTCATATGATAATTTCTAAGCCTTTGAAGGCCGCCTCTTATATGAATTCATTTTAAATTTGCTTTTAAAAATAGGGGAGTGCTAGCTCACATGAGCCTTATAGATTACATTGTGCTCAAGTTGGGGGAGTTATTAAAGAGTTAGCGCAACAGCACTAATTGGCTAAAATGCAAGTCAATAGATAATAAATAAAGTCATGTGATCAGGGGGCTGTCAGAAGATGCTGAGATACAAGGTAATCACAGAGGTAAAAAAGTATATTAAAAGTATATTAATATAACCTGTGTTGGTTATGCAAAACTGGGGAATGGGTAATAAAGGCATTATCTATATTTTAAAACAATACAAATTCTGGTCTAGACTGTTCCTTTAAATATACATTTCAAACACAGTCTGCAACACACCTTCATAAGCTTACATTCATAAGGTATTTTTCTTCAATCACGTGAACCTCAATTAAAAAAAAAAAAGAATAAAGAAACGGATGCTTTATAGAATTATATTGTATGGATGCATTAAATCCCTTTAAGTTTAAAGGTTTATAATAGTAAAAAAAAAAAATGCTCTAGACTATTGACCCCGCACTATTGTGTGTTTAACCCCCACAAAGGTCTAATCAGCAGCACTAGTTGCTCCATTCAGATCTGTTACTAGTACTGCTGATTGGATCAGTGTCGGTTTACACTTGGGACCAGCAGTGCTCTGTGGGTTAAACACACTGTAGTGCAGGGTTTTTAGTCTTAAATTGAAATGCTTGCCATTTTTTAACTAGTATGACCCTTTAAAGTCAAACACACAAAGTTTATGAACTGTAATAGGTTAATTCAAATATTACAGAAAAAAGGGTTGTTTTTGTTTTGTTTAACTTTTTTGCACTTTCATAAATTACATCATCAATATTATCTTTGATGACAGGAGGCAAATGGGTGACATTAAATAATCTACTATTATAGAACAGACATTTTTATTGGCTGTTTATTATATAATAGTTTAGTGTTCCGTACACCAGCTGCATAACTGATGGTTTCCTTTCCTATGATAACCTGTAGGCAATAGGGCTAATTTTCTGCATGACTTGACATTTTCAGCTATATCAACTTCAGTGATTTCTAGTTTCATTGTACTTTATAAACTTAGAAAAAAAATAAAAATAAAAAAGGCAACAGTTCCTTTCTGAGTTCAATTATTTATTTGTTTGATGGTTGTAACAGTTAGTTAATAATAAACAATATCTAATTATTAAGGTTTGAAAACTGCATATTTTATTTCACTACATGTGTTTTCTTCTGTCATTTGATAAGAATATATTTATTTTAAATAGATAGATAGATAGATAGATAGATAGATATAGATAAAGGTATAGATAGATAATAAATAATGGATAGATATAGAGAGATAGATAGATAGATAAATAGGTAGATAGATAGATAGATAGATAGATAGAGAGGTAGGTAGTTAGAGAGGTAGGTAGAGATGTAGGTAGATAGGTAGATAGAGAGGTAGATAGATATATAGATAGAGAGGTAGATAAAGAGGTAGATAGAGAGGTAGGTAGATAGATAGAGAGTTAGATAGATAGAGAGGTAGATAGATAGCCTGGTTTAATAGTAAAGGAAATGTCCAAGTTTGGTCTATAGTGTTTTTACTTACAAAGGCTGCAAATAAATGCTGTTTATTAACTGGGGCAAATTGTAAATTGCATTCTGGGTCCCTGGGGTGAAGTATTTATAATGCAGGGTAGGCCTCTACCCTCGGTGTGTGTGTATTAATTATATATATATATATATATATATATATATATATATATATATATATATATATATATATATATATATATATATATATATATATATATATATATATTTGAATTTGAACAAATAAACCCCCCCACATATTTTGCTGTATTATTTGCATTTATGACAACATGGCATAAAAGGAAATTATGATTATTCTAACTTTGTGTAGGAATAATAAAAATGTTATTAAGACACAAAGACAAATATAAACCTAACCTTTTCTTCCTTCTCTTTGGCATTTTTGCATTCAACGTGCATGATATTTAAAGGGACAGTCAACACCAGAATTTTTGTTGTTTAAAATGAAAGATAATCCCTTTTTTACCCATTCCCCAGTTTTGCACAACCAACACAGTTGTAATAATACACATTTTACCTCTGTAATTACCTTGTATCTAAGCTTCTGCTGATTGCCCCTTTATTTCAGTTCTTTTGACAAACTTGCATTTTAGCCAATCAGTGGTCACTTCACGTGCATGAGCTCAATATCATCTATATGAAACACATGAACCAATGCCCTCTAGTGGTCAAAATGTATTCAGATTAGAGACAGTCTTCAAGGTCTAAAAAATTAGCATATAAATCTCCTAAATTTAGCTTTCAACTAAGAATACCAAGAGAACTAAGCAAAATTGGTGATAAAAGTAAATTGGGAAGTTGTTTAAAATAACATTCCCTATAAAAATCGTGAAAGTTTTTTTTAGACTTGACTGTCCCTTTAAGGGAAAGAAATTGAAAAATGGCCTTGTCCTTAAGGGGTTAACCGCTAAACCGATGCCACCCCACATTGCAACTACCGAAATGAAACCCCTAAACCTAACACCCCCTAACTGTAACTTAATTAAAATACAACTGAAGTAAAGTTACAATTAAAAACTAACTACCTATTTAAAAATAAGTACAAACTTACCTGTGAAATAAAAATAAAACCTAAGCTTAAACTTAAAAAACCTAACATCACTAAAAATAAAAAACCTAACATTACTAAAAATAAAAAACCTAACATTACAAAAAAACTAAAACTACAATTACGAAAAATAATAAACACCAAAATTACAAAAAAAAAAAAAAACTAGCTTTACAAAAAATAACAAATGAAATTATTCAAAATAATAAAAATTATTCCTATTCTAAAACTCCTTTTTTTAACCCTTTAAGGACACAGCTTTCCGTTTGCTCAATTGTTTTATGACTGAAAAATTCCGTCATATGTCCTTATAGGTTAAAAAACAAAACCCAAAATAAAAAAAAACCTGATCTATAATAAACTACTAAAGGCCCTTGAAAGGGCCTTTTGTAGGGCATTGCCCTAAAATTAACAGCTCATTTAGTGTTTTAGTTAGTGTCGGCGATGTCGGGGAACTGTGGTTTAGGGGTTAATAACTGTAGTTAATGTTGGCGATGTCTGGGAACTGCGGTTTAGGGCTTAATAACTTTATTTAGTGTTTTAGTTAGTGTCAGCGATGTCGGAACTGCGGTTTAGGGGTTAATACTTTTAGTTAGTGTAGGCGATGTCGGGGAATGGCGGTTTAGATTAGAACAATGAAAAATTCCGAATATGAATAAAGAATGGATCCGAAAATTCTGAAACTGATTTATTCGTTTTCGGAATTTTCATTATGGTGCCGATTTGGAAATTCAGATTCACCCGATTCTCCGAAACGGCCATAATTAGGCCGAAAACGAAATTCGGCCGAAGCAAATTGCACATGTCTACTCTAAATGAATGAGCTTATTTGTCAAACGTTCACAGCTCTTTCCCCCATTCCTATTTTCTCTGTCCCTTTTTTGCACCTAAAGTCTTGAACAAAAACTAAACAAATGTGACTAATATATATTTTAAAAAAAATGTATTCTGTCATTTTGGTCCGATTTTCACCCGTCTACTCATTATGCGGATAAATGGACGAATGGGCCAAATATATGTATTTGTCCTAAGACAAATGCACATGTCTAATTTTAAAGCCTAAATAAGAAGAGAGTTGTACTGATTCAAGAAAATAAAAGTACATAGATTACTTATACTTCTTAGTAGATAATATAAACCTGTGGAGAACTTTACAGGTGTAGATTGTGTGCCTCTAAATTAACCCAATACAGGGTGAAAAAAAATCAATGAAAATTATGGTCAACTATAGACAAGAGTGTGACTTTAAACAACTTTCCAATGTTTACTTCTGTTAAATTATTTACTTCATTCTCTTGGTATCCTTAGTTGAAAAGCATACCTAGATAGGCTCAGGAGCAGCAATGCATTACTGGAACCTAGCTACTGATTGGTGGTTGCACATAAATGCCTCTAGTCATTGGTTCACCAAATTTGTTCAGTTATCAGTAGTGAATAGTTGCTCCTTCAAAAAAGGATATCCAGAGAATGATGCTAATTTTATAATAGAAATAAATTGGAAAGTTGTATAGAATCATATGCTCTTTCTGAATCATTATTCCCTATTCATCTTTCATGTTGTTGACCATACAATATCAAGAAATAACAGTTAATACCTAGTTTTCAAAAGCCCCAAATGCAAAAGCAATACTTCAGATCTTTCACAATTTATGAGCGGCAACTAACGAGTCCTGTTATATATATATATATATATATATATATATATATATATATATATATATATATATATATATATATATATAGGATGCACTCTTTAACAATATAGTTCACATTTGGCAAACAGCCACACCTGATGCACGTGGTAGAGGGCCAGCAACTGGATTCCACAGCACCAATAATCAGGGAAAAAAGTTTTTAAACTTCAAAGCATTTATTGATCCTTTTAGCTTTCATAAAGCATAGGCACACAGCAGCAAATGCAATGTTTCGGGCTGTTAACCCTTACTCATGCTAATACAGAACACCTGTATGCTACTCCTTAAATACCATATGATTTAACCATTACCTCACCTTAGTACAAAAACACATATCTAAAAACCACAGTATACCACCACCTAGTGGTCAAAAACATTTTGCATTCATATATAGATAACAATTATATCATTAAAAACAAACTGCTGTTACTTATACCTTCTATAATCTTATCATATGATAAATTCATATATGCTGTATGTAACTTATACACAGAGAATTAAATATTACCTTACATTTAATATTATTTACAAAAATACTGTAATGTCTATTTCCCTATTGATACCTTTGGGCACTAAGGTCCCTAATTTATGTATCCAAAAGGACTCTTTTCTCTTCAATTACAGTTCCCTGTTCCCTCCTCTCCTTAGGGGTTCTACGCTGTCTATGACCTGCCACCTCAATTGTGATATATTGTGGCCTGCTTCAAGAAAATGACACTGTGGCCGTCATATCCCCACATCTTATATTTGATCTATGTTGGCTGAGTCGGTCACGTATTTTCCTTACTGTCTATCCTAATTAGATTTTGAGCACGGACATTTTATTAAATATATAACATGTGTAGACTCACATGTATAAAATCCATTAATCTTAAACTTTTTACCTGTATGAGGATGAACAAACTCCTTGCTTTTAATCACTGAATTGCAACTAGCACAATTGAGGCATGGATATGTGCCATGTGATTTAGAAGATATGTATGTTTGCAATTTACCTTTAGTTGTTCCAATGTCATTTTTGACTACCAGATCTTTAATATTAGGAACTCGCCTATATGCCATAAGAGGATATTTCTGAAATTGGTAATACTTTTATTAAAAATTTTTTTAAAACATGCTAATGTTTTTTAAGACATTGAGCTATTTCTGTACTGTATGGATTATACTGTGTTACACACACTAATCTGTCTTGCTGGTTTGCTTATACAGAGATGGACGCTGCCCGCATTACTACCCTTGTGCGAGGGTCCAGAGATTTCCTTAAAGAGGCACCTGTTGAGCTTAACAGCCAAGAATATGAAAAATAAAAAAAAAAGAATATGATATGGGAGCTACACAGTATAACTCTAGATGAATACTACAGGGTCAAGAGGATACCCAAAGGGCTGCGCATGAGTACTCGACCAACATTACTTAAAGACAACGCTGAATACTGTCAAAAGTTTGAAGCCATTCTAAACAAGTGCTCCTATGACCTGATTGTACTCACAGTTGACACACTGCAAAAAGAAATTGACAGGCAACAGGTCATAGTGGAGGCAAAACAAGAAGAACTTAGACAGTTATTATCAACAGAGGAATTCAACAAAGACATCGATGATAAAATTGCTATTATGAAGAAGGACTTACAGGATGGCAAGAGACAGAAATTCCAGCGAGATGAATTGGACTATGCCCAAGGAAACGTATACAGGTGGCGTAATGAGAACCGGCCCTGACGGCGGAGAGATACCAACCAGCAAAGAAGATCCGGCCGTAACTACTCGTCACAACAGCAAGCCAGACAAGGCCAGAGGAGCTCAAGCAGCACAGACAACTCCACCGGATCCAGTTTTTTAGGTTCCAGCGACGAGGTGAGCACACTACAAGACACAGAGAAGGCCGCAAACATAAACGCAGGGGAGGGGCGCCCAAACCGACCGAAGGAGGGAAAAGAATCAAAAGAAGCAGACCAAGAGTCATCAGTAATCAATATCTAAGCCTGCAGATTAACGGACAGTGAGTACCAATTACTTGAAAAGGGACTGTCATTTTGTCCAGCAAAAGATGTGAACTTTTTTGAAATAGAAAAAGACTTATATAGGTTTTTCAGGACTTTGAAACTTAACACATTTTTTAATGATAGACCAGAGTCACTTGTTATCAATACAAATGCAGGAAATGATACACTGACGTTAAAAGCTGTAGGTCTGTATAAAAAGAGCAGTTTTATGCCACCATGTAATAACAATAGTGTGGAGACATATATGCAATTGGTTAATAAAGATTTGGAACAACTAAAAATTAAAGTTAAAAAGAAATCATGGAAATTTAAGCATAATGTTACTAAGGCACAGAGTAATGCTGTCTCCACACTATGTAAAAAGGATATCGTGGTGAGGGGTGCAGACAAGGGGGGGAGCCATTATTGTCTTAGACAAGGATTATTATATAAACGAAATTAATGGTCAGTTAAATGATAAGAACACATACAGAAAGAGATTAAGGGTATAATTGACAAAGCCCTCACCAGAGGTAACATTGACAAAAAAATTGGCACTATATTTGTACATTGAATGGCCCAAAACTCCAATTATGTACACTGTTCCAAAAATTCATAAAGACCCCCATAGACCACCGGGCCATCCTATAGTTGCGGGGACTGAATCAGTTTCCAGCAATATAGCCATATATTTAGATAAAATCTTTCAGCCTGAGGTAATAAAAGCAACTTCATATATTAAGGATACCAGTGACTTCATTATGAAGCTTAAAAATTTACCCCTGGATGATACCGAATATATTTTATTTTCATTGGATGTTAGTAGTTTATACACATCCATAAAGCATGAAAGTGGTATTGGAGCAGCAATGACTATTATGGCTAAAACTAAAATGTATAATATAGCACATTAAAAATGTATTGAGGATTTACTGAGACTGGTGTTGTACTGCAATTATTTTCTGTTTGGTGACACATGGTATTTACAACTTAAAGGGACAGCCATGGGGTCCAATGTCACCCCATCATACACCAACTTGTTCATGAGCTGCTTTGAGGACAAATTTTTCTATGAAAATGCGTTATTTATACAGTATGGAGCAGCCTGGTGGCGCTTTATAGATGACGTGTTTGGCGTGTGGTGGGGTGACATTGGATCCCTATTGGCTTTTGTCAAACAACTTAATGTTGCAGTGCAGGGTCTAAAATTTACATTGAATTTCAGTGAAACTAATATAGCATTTCTGGACACTGAAGTACATAAGGATGTATTTACGGGCAGTTTGAACATTGATATTTATATACAGAAAGAGCACTGACAGAAATTCACTACTTAAATACAACAGTTTTCATTGTGAGTCACTCAAAAATTTGCTTCCAAAAAGTCAAATGATGAGAGTCCACAGAATAGTGAGTGAAAGCTCTAAAAAGGAAGTAAGACTTAAAGAAATGACAGAGAGGTTTGTCCAGAGGGGTTATCCACCTAAATTAGTTGAATCAGAAAAAACAAAAGGCCATTAACAGTAGTGGTAAACTTTATAAATCTAAGAACCAGCAAGACAGATTAGTGTGTGTAACACAGTATAATCCGTACAGTACAGAAATAGCTCAATGTCTTAAAAAACATTGGCATGTTTTAAAAAATGTAATAAAAGTATTAACCAATTTCAGAAATATCCTCTTATAGCATATAGGAGAGTTCCTAATATTAAAGATCTGGTAGTCAAAAATGACATTGGAAAAACTAAAGGTAAATTGCAAACATAGATATCTTCTAAATCACATGGCACATATCCATGCCTCAATTGTGCAAGTTGCAATTCAGTGATTAAAAGCAAGGAATTTGTTCATCCTCATACAGGTAAAAAGTTTAAGATTAATGGATTTTATACATGTGAGTCTACACATGTTATATATTTAATAAAATGTCCGTGCTCAAAAATATATTTAGGATAGATAGTAAGAAAAATACGTGACTGACTCAGCCAACAAAGATCAAATATAAGATGTGGGGATATGACGGCCACAGTGTCATTTTCTTGAAGCAGGCCACAATATATCACAATTGAGGTGGCAGGTCATAGACAGCGTAGAACCCCTAAGGAGAGGAGGGAACAGGGAACTGCAATTGAAGAGAAAAGAGTCCTTTTGGATACATAAATTAGAGACCTTAGTGCCCAAAGGTATCAATAGGGAAATAGACATGACAGTATTTTTGTAAATAATATTAAATGTAAGGTAATATTTAATTCTCTGTGTATAAGTTACATACAGCATATATGAATTTATCATATGATAAGATTATGGAAGATATAAGTAACGGCAGTTTGTTTTTAATGATATAATTGTTATCTATATATGAATGCAAAATGTTTTTGACCACTAGGTGGTGGTATACTGTGGTTTTTAGATATGTGTTTTTGTACTAAGGTGAGGTAATGGTTAAATCATATGGTATTTAAGGAGTAGCATACAGGTGTTCTGTATTAGCATGAGTAAGGGTTAACAGCCCGAAACATTGCATTTGCTGCTGTGTGCCTATGCTTTATGAAAGCTAAAAGGATCAATAAATACTTTTAAGTTTAAAAACTTTTTTTTTCCTGATTATTGGTGCTGTGGAATCCAGTTGCTGCTATTTAACAATATAGGATGCACTCTTTAACAGGTGCTTTAGAAATGCTTTGGTTAACCATTTTAACCAACAACTCTAATACATGATCTAGCGTTATTGCTTCTACGGGTTCAGGTGTAAAGTAACCCAACAAGTATTAACTTTTGGGGGTAAGATTTAATAAGCAGCGACTGCTGCTTTCTACTCCCATAGTTTCCAGCTTGCTGGAAACGTACTTTAAGAAGCAGCGATCAGCATGATTAACACCCCCTACTAGTGGCCACGAATGTGTTTGTGCAGTGTTAAATGACTAAACATTTAGCGATGTTGGGCAGACATGATTCGCTATAGCGAATCATGTCTTCAACATATAATAAATTGACACCCATTGTGCTTCATTTATCATGGCAAATGAACAATTGCTAGAAATTAAATGTAAACATGATTAAAAAAATATAACAATTTTAGAAAAAAATATTCCTTTCTAACAGCCAACTGCCATCATAGAGCTGTTCTCTTGATGGAGTTGCTTAGAGGAACTAAGAGAACTTTCTGTTACTAGTGCCTTTGTGACAATAGAAAAGCGTACCTTTCAAATATGATACAGGTACAAAATCCTTTATACAAACTGCTTAGGACTAAAAAAGGTTTGCTTATACATGCAAACTAAAGGTAGTTTTACATAATTTGTAATACTTTTGTATACATAGTACCAAATTATAATATTGTATTCAGATAGTCAACAGCTGCTCTTTTAAATAAATGTAATTTGTATTTTAAAACACAAAAGCAAAGCAAAAAAAGCAGGCAGAGAAGATTGTGAGTTACTGGTGGGAAAGATTGTAATTAACAATTTTATTTAATGAAAATAACTAGAGAGAGATAGAAATGAGAGAGAAAGAGAGAAAATATAAAATTTGAATTTCAAAAGAGTAGTAGATTTTTTTTTTTTACAAATTTAGAAGTAATTGTAATTTTCCATCACCTGCATCACGTGACAGCCAACAGCCAATCACAAAATGCATATATTGTGAATTTTTGCAAATGCTCAGTAGGAGTCATGTCTCAGAAAAAAAAAACATTTGTGCACATTTTGATAATGCAAGTTAATTGTAAAGTTCAAATTGTATGCTCTAACTAAATCACAAAACGTTTAATCTTTACTTTAGTGTCCCTTTAAAGAGATGGTCAAGTCCAAAAAAAAACTTTCATGATTTAAATAGGGCATGTAATTTTAAACAACTTTCCAATTTACTTTTATCACCAATTTTGCTTTGTGCTCTTGGTATTCTTAGTTGAAAGCTAATTCTAGGAGTTTCATATCTCATATGCTAATTTCTTAGACCTTGAAGACTGTCACTATTCTGAATGCATTTTGATCACTAGAGGGCCTTAGTTCATGTGTTTTATATAGATAACATTGAACTCATGCACGGGAAGTTACCCTAGAGCCAGCATTGATTGGCTAAAATGCATGTTTGTCAAAAGAACTGAAATAAGGGGGCAGTCTGCAGAGGCTTAGATACAAGGTAATCACAGAGGTAAAAAGTGTATTTCTATAACAGTGTTGGTTATGCAAAACTGGGGAATGGGTAATAAAGGGATTATCTTTCTTTTTAAACAACAAAACTTCTGGTGTTGACTGCCCCTTTCAGGTTCATACAGACAAGGTGCGTAGACAGTCCTTCAAGGCCTCCAGTACAGTATTGTCTGCTGGAATTTAACATTACATGAGCTGGACCAATTGCGTGAGAGTAGGGCTTGTCTGTCATCTCCAAGTTGTTTGACATTGCCCAGGTTGTTTGACATTCAGCAGTGGTTATAAGTTTTGGTTGCAGACTTGTATGAGTAAGTCTGCAACGAAATGGCTTAGAAGCTGATTACACAGCTTCATAAACAGTGGCCTATGGTTTTTCAGGAGGAGACACTGAATGTACCTGTGGGGTTATGACACTGATATTAAGGGGTACATTTATCAAGCAGTGGAGTTTCAGGTCCACGGACAGCATTCATCCTGATCGGATACCCCTGCTAGCCGATTGGCGAGAATGTGCAGGGGGCGGCATTGCACAAGCATTTCACAAGAAATGCTTGTGCAATGATAAATGCAGACAGCGCCCGACATTTGATAAATCTACCCCTAAGCCTCATTGGTGGGTACAGCATGTTCTTGGTAATTCTAGGTACTAGATGCAGCTAGTGATCTTTAATGTTCACATTTTTTTCCTTCTGTATTATTAAGTTGTTATTTAGTTAATGCCATTTTTAAGTTAAAACTAGAATTGGGAATCATTTTCATTGTTAATAGTATTGTACTTGTATTGGGAAGAAGTCACATAAACTAGGAGCCATATAATGTACGGGAAACAAATCTCTGAAAGCTCCAAACTCTTGTGAAAAGCCTTTTCAGAAGATGTGCACCTATTATAACTGCAAAGTGGGCGACAACTCCATATTAATGCCCTTGGTTTTGGACTGGGAGCAAGTTCATATAGGTGTGATAGTCAGGTATCCATATAAGCTTGGTCAAATAGTGTAGTTGGTTTTGCTCAATGAAACCACCATTGTTCTCATGACCCTTTAGGAGTATGTTACCTGTTATCTTATCTCTTCCTGTCTAGTGTCTACACACACAAAAATAAAAAATCAAATTCTTAGGTATTGGTAATATGAAGCTGATATAATTCATGATTTGAAACACATTGATGGACAACATTTGTAATACAGCATTTCTTTAAAATTTGTGCACAGACTAGTTTCTCTTTTTACAGATAAGTGTATTTACCTGACTGTGACCTATCTAATATTTGTTAATTCAGTATACATACTATAACAAAAACTGATTACAAATTTGTTGATAAACCAATTTACATTTTGTTAAGCATCAGGATGATTTTTACTGCTAAATTATTTTCACCTATTTTTAACTTATTATCACGTTATCTCTAAGGGCTTAATGCAATTGTTTGTTCAAACTGTCTTATTGATGTTATATAAGCAGTGAAGAAAAAGTCAAAACAGCTTGAGAAAATTGATTTCAAACTTAAAAAGCAAAAGTTGATCACAGTAGGTAAACATCAATATTAAAGACTTGTGAATTGAGAAATCACACATGAGTCAAAGACATTTAGAGCTTAGAGTAAGATGTGTCATGAGTTTAGAGGGCATCAATAAATTTGTAAAAATTATTATGATTCCAAATTAGTGGTAGTAGGAGAAATTTTTGTTAACATGATAAATGGACAATGGGGCCTATTTATCAAGGTCTGGCGGACCTGATCCGACACTGCGGATCAGGTCCGCCAGACCTCGCTGAATACGGCGAGCAATACGCTCGCTATATTCAGCATTGCACCAGCAGCTCACAAGAGCTACTGGTGCAACGCCGCCCCCTGCAGACTTGCGGCCAATAGGCTGCCAGCAGGGGGGTGTCAATCAACCCGATCGTACTCGATCGGGTTGTATTGTGGCAAAGTCTGTCCGCCTGCTCAGAGCAGGCGGACAGGTTATGGAGCAGCGGTCTTTGTGACCGCTGCTTCATAACTGCTGTTTCTGGCGAGCCTGCAGGCTCGCCAGAAACACGGGGCATCAAGTTCCATATGGAACTTGATTCATATGCCCCTATGAATTAAAAGTAAAGTAGAAATTTGAAGACAATGACCTTGCCTACAAGTTGAGTGCAACCTATGGCGCAGGGTTAATTATTCTTAGCTCAATACTGCTCTAAAAAAAGTGCAGAATTGGGCATTACAAGTAAATGGTAAAAAAAAAGGAAAGTTTTATCAGAGAAATGTATTGCGGACAACATATATTTATCATATAACACACTTTGAATGGATAGTGCAGGGTGCATTATTATTGTTCACTTTGCAATTTGCATTACATCTCTCTCTCTCTCTCTCTCTCTCTCTCTCTCTCTCTCTCTCTCTCTCATGTATTGAAATAAAGTATTTCATTCATTTTTATACAAAAAAAAACAGTGATTTAAAGGAATATGGTATATGATCAAGTGCAGGACTGGGAAGGGATCAAATGTGTATATGTGTGCATTTGTATATGTGTGTGCGCGCATGTATATAGGTGTATGTATGTGTGTGTTTACATATGTATGTATGTAGTGTATTAAACAAATATTTCTATAGAAAATTATAGTTTAAGATTAAGAACTCCACTATTTCTTTCTATTTAGTGCACCTTCATCTTAGCGCTTGAGAGATAACCGAGATGGGGCTAGTGTTGCTCTATCGCTAGCATGAACTGGGATAACAATATTTTGACCTAGTTAATTTTATTGCTTTATTGAAAGTTGAAAGTAAACGTGATCGCTCAAGCACAAATTTATTTTAGACAGGTTAGCATACCTGAAGACCTTGCATAAGTGGTTTAAAAAAAATGTGCACCAAATACATCATAAATACATTTAAATAAACAGTTACACTCATATATACACTATCTGATAAAAATTGCTCATATATATATATATAAAAAAAAAATATATATATATATAAGGGTTCAAAGGTATATGGCATATAAAAAGGTGTTTGAATGGAAAAGACCATAACATTTTTGGCTAAGAGGTGACATTTTCACCTCTTAGCCAATAGCCGTGCAGTAAATCTGGCTCCCATGGACGCCAAGCCTGATTTACCGCACGAATATTAGCTAAGAGGTGAAAACGTCACGTCTTAGCCAAAAAATGTTTTTGCCGTGGGCTGCTGTAGGAGCTAAAAACGGCGACTGATTGAATCAAATATAGGAGCTTTCTACATGAAGTATCTTATACTTAATGAATGAAAGTGCCCTTTATTTATTTCAATAGTAAATCCTAGCATTTGTACAATGCTAGGATTTACTTTCACTTTAAACAACAGAAAAAACTATACTTTTTTGAAAGTTTACTCAGGATAAATATTTTCTTTGATTTTCTTAAAGAGACTTAGAGCCCCATTTATCAAGCTCCGTACGGAGTTTGAGGGCCCGTGTTTCTGGCGAGTCTTCTAAAGACCACTGCTCCATAACCCTGTCCGCCTGCTCTGATGAGGGGGACAGGAATCGCCACAATTCAACCCGATCGTGTATGATCGGGTTGATTGACACCTCCCTGCTGGCAACCGATTGGCCGCAAAGCTGCAGGGGGCGGCTCTTGTGAGCTGCTGGTGCAATGCTGAATATGGAGAGCGTATTGCTTTCCGCATTCAGCGATGTCTGTCGGACCTGATCCGCACTGTCGGATCAGGTCCGACAGACATTTGATAATTCAGCCTCATAGTATGTCTGCTTGTTCAAATCTATACTAATATCTGAAAATAGCTGAAATATAGAAAAATAGTTACATTCCAATCAATTTAGAAAAGGAGCATATTCAACTTTCTCATTCATTCCATAGGGACTCATAGTTTTCAAAACAAAGATCCATTCTGATTCCTCTACCATGTTCTATATTTCTACCTATACCTGAAAATTTTAAAGAACTTGGATTACTATTATGATATTCCAAAATATGTTTTGCAACAATTATGTCCCTTTCATATAGAATATTGTCACAATGCTCTTGTATTTTATCTTTAAGAAATCTTTTAGTTTTCCCTATTTAATAAAACAGGGACATGAACATTGAAAGAGATAAACAACTCCTACTGTATTGCAGTTTATAAATGTACAAATCCAAAGTTCTTTACTTTGGCCTGTACTGAACTTTTTACTTTTATTCATATATTGGCAATATACACAGTGTCCACTTCCTTTCACCTGTTGGTGTACACCTAGCCAATTCCTAGCTGTTTGTGACCTAGCAAAATTGCTTTGGACTAACTTGTCCTTTAAGCTTGGAAATGTCCTAGCAGTTAAAGAGGGGATTTCCCCTACTTTATTTTTTATCCCTTCAAGTGTCAAAAAATGCCATTTTTTAGTACAAGTTCTCTAATTCTATTGTACTGACAATTGTAGGTAGATATGAATCTTATTTTTTGCTGTTCTTCTTTTGGTTGTTTAAATTAATACAATACAGTGTCTCTATCCTGTTTTCTTACTTTGTTTAACGTATGTTTTATTAGCTTTTTTAAGGATCCTCTTTTTTTTAGAAAAAAACTCACTCATAGGTTTAGCTTAAAACTCGAATTTACTCCTTGAGGAGCAATTTCTCTTTAAACAGATTCCCATTGCTCATCAGAAAGAGTAAATGCCATTATTAATTTCTTAAAAAAGTGAAAAAAATGAATGAAAAACATGCAGAGACTACCAAACGCTAATTTCTCAGGCAATGGTCCCCCACAAAGTCCAGAGTGATACAGCTAGAGATTATACACAAATATCCCTTTAAAGGAATATGTGTAATTATATACCAAATCGGCCCTTCTAATATCCCTAATATTTTGGTATGAAAATGTAGGTGCATTTAGTACGAATACTCTCCCTTTATTTATATGATAAGTTTATATATATATATATACAAAAAAGAGAAGATTTCAGTCTCAAGTCAAACTGACAAATTGTATATTTCACAGTAATAGTCTTATTATATTAACCCCTAGTAGCGATCGCCCATAGCCCTTCCTTTATGACAAATAAGAGAATCACAGTCCCAAATCAAGTGTACTGGGTTATTTCCACAAAGTCTCTTACATATGGTCGATTGCGGTATGGGTCTTATCTTCAAATTTTCACAGTCGTTATGTAAAGTGTACCGCTATGCGGTTGTGCCCACTTACCACCGTAATGAAAGAGTAACTTCTTTACCCAGCATTAGTCCCAAATCCGTCCAGCAATCAAAAGCTGTGGGGCTGCTTACTGCCGGGCACTCTTGCCTCTTCTGTCTCCGATGAAAGAACGCTCAAATTGCATCTATGCGTGTGTGGCGTACCACGTGTCACTAGCCGTCCACTCGGATTGATGGGGATTCCTTGAATGGAAAACAGGTGTCCTGCGATCCTCCAATAGGAAGTCTAGCTGTCCACGCTGACTAGGGGTATCGTATGGAGCTATAAACCACTGAGCAACAATGCTAATCCTGATATAAATGCAATATGCGGTTAAAAAGAAAAGTTTATTTGTGTAATCACACAATTAAAACATGGGGGTATCGTGCAAAAATAGAATAGAACATAGCAACAAATTAAGCATGTGGAAAAGTTGCTGACATGTTTCGGCTAACAGCCGTAATCATAAATAAAGAGTACACCCGTTTAGAACTTTATGTACCCTACCTTTATTTCTCATTGGTTAAAAACAATCATGCTCAATTTAACTCTTTGTTAAACCATATTGGTGAATCCAATCTTGAATTAAAGAAATATCTTAGAATTTTAAGTCGCTATTGTTCAATAGAAACTGAAATTACACTCAGCCAACTACCTCTAATGCATATTCATAATTTATTAATGGATAGTTATAATTTTACTTTTTAATATTAGTTCTAATTTTAGAATGTATTCCAATATTAATATTAATATATGGTGGCATATAGGGAAAAAGGAAATAATATCAATTATACTCTAGTCTTGATATTGAAAACATGACAAAATGACATTCCTTAGAAAATTATTGCAGCCTTACAATAACTCCCTTTTGGACATTATTTATAACTTTCAAATTTACTGAATAGCAAATACATATATACATAGTTTAGCTATGTCTATCCATCACATATTCAAATTCAAATTCCAACTTTTTGGCAAATTCAAAATAAAGACATATCCTATCACAGCTCTAATCAGAGAAGAGAGAATATGATCACTTCCAATAGTTTATTAAGTCATATTCAGAGATCATTCCTTGGGGAACCCTGGTACCCAGTCTAAAAATCCAGAACATTTCCCTCTTGCCCAGCAGTTTGTCTCTGTCACCTCCTCTTGGAGGTGTAATCACTTTTTCTATGGCTTGCCAGCGAAAGGTGGATAGTGATTTATTATGTTTTTTTAGCAAAATGCTGGACAAGAGGGGTAGTAGCTGAGCCTGAACTAATTGTAGATAGATGATTCCTAATCCTTGTGTTTGCGTCATTAGAGGTGAGCCCTACATACTGGATGGAACATTCTATGCATGTTATAACATAAATGACATAAGGTGTGGTGCAATTTAAGCAAGAATCCATCTGAAAGCTTTCACCTGTGCTCATGGACTGAAACCTATCTGAGAACAAAGCGTATTCACAGGGTCTACATGTTCTCTTGCCACACCTAAACATTCCCTTATGTTGTAACCATGTACTGTTAGATTTGTTTTTAGGCTTGAATATACAGGAAGGGGACCAAATATTACCCAAAGTCTTACACTTTCTATAGGAGCATTTTAAGCCTTTGTCTACACTTTCTGTAAAGCTATCATCAGCGGCCAATATGTTAAAATGTTTCTTTATAATTCTACAGATGTCTCCATATTGGGCACTGTATTCAGTGACAAAGTATGACCATTTTTCCCTAGAAATTCGTGCACTTTCTTGTTGCACTCTGTTGCCCAATAGCTTTTTCCTGTCTAATCTAGCTACTTGTTGTTGTGCTTTATCAAGGACTTTATCAGAATATCCTCTCTCTTTCAATCTCTTTCTTAGCTCCATGCTTTGCTTGATAAAAGCCCCCTCCTCCCTACAGTTCCTCTTAAGCCTCACAAACTGTCCTTTAGCTACCGAAAAAGGAATATACAGTGGGGAAAAAAAAGTATTTAGTCAGCCACCAATTGTGCAAGTTCTCCCACTTAAGAAGATGAGAGAGGCCTGTAATTTTCATCATAGGTATGTATACCTCAACTATGAGAGACAAAATGTGGAAACAAATCCAGACAATCACATTGTCTGATTTGGAAAGAATTTATTTGCAAATTATGGCGGAAAATAAGTATTTGGTCAATATCAAAAGTTCATCTCAATACTTTGTTATATATCCTTTGTTGGCAATGACAGAGGTCAAACGTTTTCTGTAAGTCTTCACAAGGTTGTCACACACTGTTGCTGGTATGTTGGCCCATTCCTGCATGCAGATCTCCTCTAGAGCAGTGCTGTTTTGGGGCTGTCGCTGGGCAACACAGACTTTCAACTCCCTCCAAAGGTTTTCTATGGGGTTGAGATCTGGAGACTGGCTAGGCCACTCCAGGACCTTGAAATGCTTCTTATGAAGCCACTCCTTCATTGCCCAGGTGGTGTGTTTGGGATCATTGTCATGCTGAAAGACCCAGCCACGTTTCATCTTCAATGCCTTTGCTGATGAAAGGAGGTTTGCACTCAAAATCTCACAATACATGGCCCCATTCATTCTTTCATGTACATGGATCAGTCGTCCTGTTCCCTTTACAGAGAAACAGCCCCAAAGCATGATGTTGCCACCCCCATGCTTCACAGTAGGTATGGTGTTCTCTCTCCTCCAAACACGACAAGTTGTGTTTCTACCAAACAGTTCTACTTTGGTTTCATCTGACCATATGACATTCTCCCAATCCGCTTCTGGATAATCCAAATGCTCTCTAGCATACTTCAGATGGGCCCAGACATGTACTGGCTTAAGCAGGGGGACACGTCTGGCACTGCAGGATCTGAGTCCCTGGCGGCATAGTGTGTTACTGATGGTAGCCTTTGTTACGTTGGTCGCAGCTCTCTGCAGGTCATTCACTAGGTCCCCCATGTGGTTCTGGGATGTTTGCTCACCATTCTTGTGATCATTTTGACCCCACAGGGTGAGATCTTGTGTGGAGCCCCAGATCAAGGGAGATTATCAGTGATCTTGTATGTCTTCCATTTTCTAATTATTGCTCCCACAGTTGATTTCTTAACACCAAGCTGCTTGCCTATTGCAGATTCAGTTTGGAGTGTGACTGTTTGAGGTTGTGGACAGGTGTCTTTTATACTGATAACAAGTTCAAACAGCTGCCATTAATACATGTAATGAGTGGAGGACAGAGGAGCCTCTTAAAGAAGAAGATACAGGTCTGTGAGAGCCAGAAATCTTGCTTGTTTGTAGGTGACCAAATACTTATTTTCCACCATAATTTGCAAATAAATTCTTTCCAAATCAGACAATGTGATTGTCTAGATTTGTTTCCACATTTTGTCTCTCGTAGTTGAGGTATACCTATGATGAAAATAACAGGCCTCTCATCTTCTTAAGTGGGAGAACTTGCACAATTGGTGGCTGACTAAATACTTTTTTTCCCCACTGTATATATATGAATAATAGTAACATTTGTTTAAAAAATATGTTTGGTTTAAACTTAAAGACGGTTACACTGATGGTGAAGCTATAGTAAAGTTATGCTTTTAGATTAGTGATTCTTAAGTCTCAGCTGCAAACTGATAAAGACAACCCCCACAGAGCAAGGTTCCACAAGCATAAAATAAATCATATAAAAAAAATAATAAAAAAAAATCAGATTATCCTAGCTTTGTGAAGGTATAGGGGCCTATCTATCAAGCTCCGAAAGGAGCTTGACGGCCCGTGTTTCTGGCGAGTCTGAAGAGCAGTTATAAAGCAGTGGTCACAAAGACATCTGCTCCATAACCTGTCCGCCTGCTCTGAGCAGGCGGACAGACATCGCCCGAGAAATAAACCCGATCGAGTACAATCGGGTTGATTGACACCCCCCTGCTGGCGGTTGATTGGCCGCGAGTCTGCAGGTGGTGGCGTTGCACCAGCAGCTCTTGTGAGCTGCTGGTGCAATGCTGAATACGGAGAACGTATTGCTCTCCGTATTCAGCAAGGTCTGGCTGACCTGATCCGCACTGTCGGATCAGGTCCGCCAGACCTTGTTAAATAGAGGCCAATATCTTGATTTTATTAAAGAGACAGAGACGATTATTTTGCATAAGCCTTTTCCTTTACTGCTCAACAGCCATTCAAAGTTACAATAAACAGTTTAAACATTTAACATAGAAAGAACAGAGATGAAAACAATGACCAATGAAAAACAACCCTGAAAGGTAAGATTCATAACAGACCAATTAGAAAGGTTCATCATGCTATAAACAGGCCACACAGAATCCCAACTGCCTCTTTGATCTTTGGTGCTGGATAAGGAAAACTTGGAATCTTCAGAAATAAATCCATAAACTAAGATGAAGAAAATAATCAGGAACCAGAAAAAATAAAGAAAAAACTGGAAACATAGTCCATCCGATGAAACGTGACACGAAGGAAGAGATCCTGAAGAACTGGAAGGTAAAACGTCAGATAAAACTTGAAATTGAAGAAACTCTTTTGAAGAAATCCAAAATTCAGAATCCAGATGAAGAGGGACCTGGAGCTGAAATATATAAAAACAATAAATATTAAAACATAAACAGGGCATGGGTATAGGGAGGGAAAATAATCGTCTCAGTCTCTTTAATAAAATCCAGATTATACCTTCACAAAGCTAGGATAATCGGAATTTTATTACAAGGACAGAGACTTATATGTTGCAAGTTTAAAGCTAACAGTAAAATTATTAATCTAATAAACATTGATGTAAGTGATTTATAGGTTTAAAATAAAATTGTCTAAATACAGAGTCAGAAGACCAATCTGTGGCATTAAGAATTTCTTGAAGAGGTGCTGATTTACATAAAGCTTTAGAAGCAGCAGCTCCTCTTATAGAATGAGAAGTGAAAGATTTATCAATTCCTGCTTCATTCATAATCCATTTGATCCATCTGCTAATAGAAGTCGAAGAAACAGGAAGATGAGGGGGAGAAAAATAAATCAAAAGTTGATTAGAAGAGGAGTTTTGAAAAGAGGAAGTACGTTTCTCATATTCTTTGAGACAAAGTGCTACACATAAAAGAGGATGATCAGAAAAATAAGCATAAAATATAGAAGAATACTTAGCCGAAGGAGGTCTCTTAATCTTTATAGATTTCATAAGTCTGGAAACAGAAATATGTTGGTCAATAGGAAAATTATTAATTAATTCATGACCCGCAGAAATACCAGATCTATAAACATCAATAGACCTATAAGCCAAATCTTCCTCAAAAAGAGAAGAGAGAAAATTTAAGATTTAATTTAAAGGAGCTGAAAAGGGATACACATGTCTTTGACTGCACCAGCAAGACCATCTAGACCAGGAGGATAAGTAACATTTCTTAGTTCCTGGTGCCCATAAATCTTGTAATAATGATCTAGCTGATGAAGAAAGACCTTCGGAAGCCCAGGATCCCCTGAAATTGTCCATGCAATAAGTCAGAGAGAACCTTGAAGAAATAGTTCGTGAAAATCTCTGTTTGGGTCTGACAGAAGATAAGGAACCATGGGAAAAAGAATTAAAAACTGAAATGACATTTCTAACAGGGACGGGTACTAAGACTGCGTTGGCCAAAATGGGGATATCAGGATCAGCGAAATATTGCTCCTCCTGACAAAATTCAAAACTCGAGGAATCATCGAGAAAGGTGGAAAGGCATAAGCTCCTTGAAGTGGCCAAGATTGGAGAAATGCGTCTATGGCTAAGGCTTCTGGATCCGGACACCAACTGTAAAAGGGGAGAATCTGATAGTTGAGATGGGAAGCAAATAAATCTATCGAAAAAGGACTTCTGATAAGAAGTAATTTTTGAAAAAGGTCTGGATGTAATTTCCAATCGCTTGAGTCTAGAATATAACGAGAAGCCCAATCCGCTGCGGTATTGGAAAGACCCGGAATATATTCTGCTCAGATAGAAATGTTTTTCTGAAGACATTGATGAATGAAATTATTTGTTATATCTGACAATTGTTTGGAATGAGTGCCACCCAAACGATTCAGATAACGAACAGCTGAAATATTGTCCATCCTTAAAAAAATTGAAATGGGAGAATTCTGTTTGATAAAACTCTTGATTGCGAAAGAGCCTGCTATCAATTCTAGGCAATTGATGTGCAACTTGCATTCCGAAGAGGACCATTTGCCTTCGGTTATTTGAGAAACACATCTGGCTCCCCAACTCAAATTGCTTGCATCCAATACTATTATAATATCTGGAGCTTTCCCAAATATAGCTTTGCCATTCCAGGCTTCTATATTGGAAAGCCACCAAATCAATTCTAGTCTGGCTTCTTCTGATAAAGAGATTCTGTGAGAATAAGAAAAACCCTTTCTTAAATAAAATATTTTTAATCTCTGTAACGCTCTGTAATGTAAGGGAGCTGGAAAGATTACTTGAATAGATGAAGACAGAAGTCCAACAATTCTTGCAAGAGTCCTGATAGGGAAGAATGTTTTCTTTAAAAGATGAGAGATTTCTAGTTTTATTTTCGTTATTTTCTCTAAAGGTAAACTCAGAGTAGAAACGGTGGTGTCTATTAAGAAACCAAGAAATACTAATTTCTGGGACGGTACAAGAACTGAATTCTTGAAGTTGACCAGGAAACCTAAATTCTTCAAAATATCTATAGTCATATCTAGATGAAAAAGAAGGATAGAAGGGTCCTGATTCATAAGGAGAATGTCGTCCAAATAAATAAATAAACAAATTCCCCTGAGTCTCAACCAGGCTACAACTGGTTTTAAAATTTTTGTAAAAACCCAGGGAGTGGAAGATAAACCAAAGGGGAGGCAAGTAAATTGCCAAATAGAATCTTTCCAAAGAAATCTGAGAAACTTGTGATGAGAAAAGTGAATTGGAACTTTAAAATATGCATCCATCAGGTCAAATCTCACTAGCCAATCTTTGTCCATCAGACAATGCCTCAAAATATGAATTCCCTCCATCTTGAAATGATTGTAAGAAAGGAAGACATTCAAATTTCTTAGATTTATCACCGGACCAGAACCCTCTTTCTTTTTCACAAAGAACATGTTGCTGAGAAAAGAATCTGAGATAACTGGGGTCAGTTCTATAGCTTGTTTTAATTGGAGATTAAAAATCTCTTGGTCTAATAAGTCTGCATCTGTTTTTGCAAAAATAATAGGGTTTGGGATCCGAACCTGCAAAGGGGGGGACTGAAAATTTAGAAGAAGACCTGAAACGGCTTCTATTACCCAAGCGTCTGAAGTAATCACTTTCCAATTTTCTATGAAAAGGCATTATCTACCTCCAACTCTGTGTGGAGAAAAATTTGTGTTGTGTAAAGAAAATAGTCTTACCTGAGAAAGTTTTGGGGCGAGATCTTGATCTTGAGAATCTAGGAGTCCAGGAACGTTGTCTTGAATTGCTGGAACTGTTGGAATTGAGGTCGGTTATTTAAGTAAGAACAACCGGGAAAGTGACCTTGTCCTTTCCCGGCCCATTCAAAAACATGACTGGGTTGAGAGTAAAAAATATTTTTTCTGGAAGTCTTGACTTTGTTTAAAGAATTGAAAGTATTCACACAGGTACTAAGCTCCTTCAAGCCTATATCCCTAAAAAGAAGGCCCTCAGCCTGAGGACCCATTTCCGTGGGAGCAAAATTGGATATTTTAGGGTCAATCCGCCTTAAAACCATTCTCCTACATTGAGAGGACATGGCGGTGTTAGCATCCCTGAATAAGTAAACAAATCTTTGGATCCATTGTCTTACGGTGCAGGTATCCAAGATAACTTTATTCATAATAGCCTCCTCTGTAAGCTCCAATTTTTTTGTAATTGGACCCAAGGAGTCCAAATATCTATCCTGGCACGCTTTTAAATATCTGTCAGGACTTTTTTTGAGATTACATTTTTTGTTATTGTAAATTTAACAATATTTGTATCAATCTCCGGGGTAATAGAAGTTTGATGGGGTAAGTCAGGACGAGGACATTCTGCTTTTAAAGTGGATCTAGCTTTATTGGAAAGGGACTTTCCTAAGTAGTGATCACGAAATTTAGCAACCCTTTTTGAGGGTCTCCAATTTGAAGATCTAGGATGTTGGAGATCCTCCGGGTCCAAATATTCAAGTCCTTCATTATCAATTAATTTAACTTTAGTTTTTTAACTAATTTTTTAACTTTTTTTAAGATTCTTAGCTCTTTTGGCTTTAGGAGAATACTCAAAAGAAGAACTCTCAAAAAATTCTGGAGAGTAAATAGACTGCCAAGAATTAACATCTGTATTAACATCAGTATCCATATTAGAGTCCGAAGACTCAGTTGTAGAGACCAAGTCTACCATCCTCTTGGCAGCGTGTTTTTAGGAGCAAAAACTTCAGACTCAGAATCTGAATTTACATTTATTATTTTACGAGATTTAACTATTGTGTCTGATTTGGACAGACTGGACGCTCCTTCATCAAAGTCATCATAAACATTATGTCGAGACTTTTTGGGATTTAATAGCTGTCTGAAATTGATGTCTCAAATCCTTTATAGAGGAATCAATTCAAATTTTAACAGACTCTGCATTCAAGGAAATAGAATCTTCTTGAGACATTTTATTTAATATGAATAAATTAATTAATAGAAATAATTTAAATATTTCAAATAATTAATAAGTAAAAACTAAATTAAGAGATTGAGCAAATATAATTAAAATAAATAAACAATTTTTTTTTACATTTTTTATATCAGGCAATCTTAACAAAACTGGCAGCAGAGAGATTAAAATCCCACACTTTAAATGTATATAAATAAATAAGGCACACTGTCAAGTAACAAAACTGACAGAGAGGAATTAGCAATTTTGTAATGCTTCCGACAGTGAGAAGAAGTGGGCGGGAATGAGCTGCGTCAGCCGGGAGGAGGAAAAAACAACATTGTCACAAAATGGGGGCGTGGTCGCGCGACGTAACGTAAGATGTCGGACAGGAGGAAGAGACCGACAGGAGAGCACAGATGCGAGTAGAATAAGGACAAGGAGAACAAAGTAAGAGCCCAGAAGGGTATCAAAAGAAAGTGACAAAGCAAATAAAATTAAAAGCGAAACGAAAGTAAAATAGTATGAAGGAAGCAAAAAGGATAATAGAATTGAAAAAGACAGTATATTTCTTGAAGAGGTGCTGATTTACATAAAGCTTTAGAAGCAGCAGCTCCTCTTATAGAATGAGAAGTGAAAGATTTATCAATTCCTGCTTCATTCATAATCCATTTGATCCATCTGCTAATAGAAGTCGAAGAAACAGGAAGATGAGGGGGAGAAAAATAAATCAAAAGTTGATTAGAAGAGGAGTTTTGAAAAGAGGAAGTACGTTTCTCATATTCTTTGAGACAAAGTGCTACACATAAAAGTGGATGATCAGAAAAATAAGCATAAAATATAGAAGAATACTTAGCCGAAGGAGGTCTCTTAATCTTTATAGATTTCATAAGTCTGGAAACAGAAATATGTTGGTCAATAGGAAAATTATTAATTAATTCATGACCCGCAGAAATACCAGATCTATAAACATCAATAGACCTATAAGCCAAATCTTCCTCAAAAAGAGAAGAGAGAAAATTTAAGATTTAATTTAAAGGAGCTGAAAAGGGATACAAATGTCTTTGACTGCACCAGCAAGACCATCTAGACCAGGAGGATAAGTAACATTTCTTAGTTCCTGGTGCCCATAAATCTTGTAATAATGATCTAGCTGATGAAGAAAGACCTTCGGAAGCCCAGGATCCCCTGAAATTGTCCATGCAATAAGTCAGAGAGAACCTTGAAGAAATAGTTCGTGAAAATCTCTGTTTGGGTCTGACAGAAGATAAGGAACCATGGGAAAAAGAATTAAAAACTGAAATGACATTTCTAACAGGGACGGGTACTAAGACTGCGTTGGCCAAAATGGGGATATCAGGATCAGCGAAATATTGCTCCTCCTGACAAAATTCAAAACTCGAGGAATCATCGAGAAAGGTGGAAAGGCATAAGCTCCTTGAAGTGGCCAAGATTGGAGAAATGCGTCTATGGCTAAGGCTTCTGGATCCGGACACCAACTGTAAAAGGGGAGAATCTGATAGTTGAGATGGGAAGCAAATAAATCTATCGAAAAAGGACTTCTGATAAGAAGTAATTTTTGAAAAAGGTCTGGATGTAATTTCCAATCGCTTGAGTCTAGAATATAACGAGAAGCCCAATCCGCTGCGGTATTGGAAAGACCCGGAATATATTCTGCTCAGATAGAAATGTTTTTCTGAAGACATTGATGAATGAAATTATTTGTTATATCTGACAATTGTTTGGAATGAGTGCCACCCAAACGATTCAGATAACGAACAGCTGAAATATTGTCCATCCTTAAAAAAATTGAAATGGGAGAATTCTGTTTGATAAAACTCTTGATTGCGAAAGAGCCTGCTATCAATTCTAGGCAATTGATGTGCAACTTGCATTCCGAAGAGGACCATTTGCCTTCGGTTATTTGAGAAACACATCTGGCTCCCCAACTCAAATTGCTTGCATCCAATACTATTATAATATCTGGAGCTTTCCCAAATATAGCTTTGCCATTCCAGGCTTCTATATTGGAAAGCCACCAAATCAATTCTAGTCTGGCTTCTTCTGATAAAGAGATTCTGTGAGAATAAGAAAAACCCTTTCTTAAATAAAATATTTTTAATCTCTGTAACGCTCTGTAATGTAAGGGAGCTGGAAAGATTACTTGAATAGATGAAGACAGAAGTCCAACAATTCTTGCAAGAGTCCTGATAGGGAAGAATGTTTTCTTTAAAAGATGAGAGATTTCTAGTTTTATTTTCGTTATTTTCTCTAAAGGTAAACTCAGAGTAGAAACGGTGGTGTCTATTAAGAAACCAAGAAATA
The DNA here is from genome assembly GCF_027579735.1 of Bombina bombina. Classification (NCBI taxonomy): domain Eukaryota; kingdom Metazoa; phylum Chordata; class Amphibia; order Anura; family Bombinatoridae; genus Bombina; species Bombina bombina. The sequence goes on from NC_069508.1 coordinate 128,416,760, forward strand.
CTAATTTCTGGGACGGTACAAGAACTGAATTCTTGAAGTTGACCAGGAAACCTAAATTCTTCAAAATATCTATAGTCATATCTAGATGAAAAAGAAGGATAGAAGGGTCCTGATTCATAAGGAGAATGTCGTCCAAATAAATAAATAAACAAATTCCCCTGAGTCTCAACCAGGCTACAACTGGTTTTAAAATTTTTGTAAAAACCCAGGGAGTGGAAGATAAACCAAAGGGGAGGCAAGTAAATTGCCAAATAGAATCTTTCCAAAGAAATCTGAGAAACTTGTGATGAGAAAAGTGAATTGGAACTTTAAAATATGCATCCATCAGGTCAAATCTCACTAGCCAATCTTTGTCCATCAGACAATGCCTCAAAATATGAATTCCCTCCATCTTGAAATGATTGTAAGAAAGGAAGACATTCAAATTTCTTAGATTTATCACCGGACCAGAACCCTCTTTCTTTTTCACAAAGAACATGTTGCTGAGAAAAGAATCTGAGATAACTGGGGTCAGTTCTATAGCTTGTTTTAATTGGAGATTAAAAATCTCTTGGTCTAATAAGTCTGCATCTGTTTTTGCAAAAATAATAGGGTTTGGGATCCGAACCTGCAAAGGGGGGGACTGAAAATTTAGAAGAAGACCTGAAACGGCTTCTATTACCCAAGCGTCTGAAGTAATCACTTTCCAATTTTCTATGAAAAGGCATTATCTACCTCCAACTCTGTGTGGAGAAAAATTTGTGTTGTGTAAAGAAAATAGTCTTACCTGAGAAAGTTTTGGGGCGAGATCTTGATCTTGAGAATCTAGGAGTCCAGGAACGTTGTCTTGAATTGCTGGAACTGTTGGAATTGAGGTCGGTTATTGAAGTAAGAACAACCGGGAAAGTGACCTTGTCCTTTCCCGGCCCATTCAAAAACATGACTGGGTTGAGAGTAAAAAATATTTTTTCTGGAAGTCTTGACTTTGTTTAAAGAATTGAAAGTATTCACACAGGTACTAAGCTCCTTCAAGCCTATATCCCTAAAAAGAAGGCCCTCAGCCTGAGGACCCATTTCCGTGGGAGCAAAATTGGATATTTTAGGGTCAATCCGCCTTAAAACCATTCTCCTACATTGAGAGGACATGGCGGTGTTAGCATCCCTGAATAAGTAAACAAATCTTTGGATCCATTGTCTTACGGTGCAGGTATCCAAGATAACTTTATTCATAATAGCCTCCTCTGTAAGCTCCAATTTTTTTGTAATTGGACCCAAGGAGTCCAAATATCTATCCTGGCACGCTTTTAAATATCTGTCAGGACTTTTTTTGAGATTACATTTTTTGTTATTGTAAATTTAACAATATTTGTATCAATCTCCGGGGTAATAGAAGTTTGATGGGGTAAGTCAGGACGAGGACATTCTGCTTTTAAAGTGGATCTAGCTTTATTGGAAAGGGACTTTCCTAAGTAGTGATCACGAAATTTAGCAACCCTTTTTGAGGGTCTCCAATTTGAAGATCTAGGATGTTGGAGATCCTCCGGGTCCAAATATTCAAGTCCTTCATTATCAATTAATTTAACTTTAGTTTTTTAACTAATTTTTTAACTTTTTTTAAGATTCTTAGCTCTTTTGGCTTTAGGAGAATACTCAAAAGAAGAACTCTCAAAAAATTCTGGAGAGTAAATAGACTGCCAAGAATTAACATCTGTATTAACATCAGTATCCATATTAGAGTCCGAAGACTCAGTTGTAGAGACCAAGTCTACCATCCTCTTGGCAGCGTGTTTTTAGGAGCAAAAACTTCAGACTCAGAATCTGAATTTACATTTATTATTTTACGAGATTTAACTATTGTGTCTGATTTGGACAGACTGGACGCTCCTTCATCAAAGTCATCATAAACATTATGTCGAGACTTTTTGGGATTTAATAGCTGTCTGAAATTGATGTCTCAAATCCTTTATAGAGGAATCAATTCAAATTTTAACAGACTCTGCATTCAAGGAAAGAGAATCTTCTTGAGACATTTTATTTAATATGAATAAATTAATTAATAGAAATAATTTAAATATTTCAAATAATTAATAAGTAAAAACTAAATTAAGAGATTGAGCAAATATAATTAAAATAAATAAACAATTTTTTTTTACATTTTTTATATCAGGCAATCTTAACAAAACTGGCAGCAGAGAGATTAAAATCCCACACTTTAAATGTATATAAATAAATAAGGCACACTGTCAAGTAACAAAACTGACAGAGAGGAATTAGCAATTTTGTAATGCTTCCGACAGTGAGAAGAAGTGGGCGGGAATGAGCTGCGTCAGCCGGGAGGAGGAAAAAACAACATTGTCACAAAATGGGGGCGTGGTCGCGCGACGTAACGTAAGATGTCGGACAGGAGGAAGAGACCGACAGGAGAGCACAGATGCGAGTAGAATAAGGACAAGGAGAACAAAGTAAGAGCCCAGAAGGGTATCAAAAGAAAGTGACAAAGCAAATAAAATTAAAAGCGAAACGAAAGTAAAATAGTATGAAGGAAGCAAAAAGGATAATAGAATTGAAAAAGACAGTATATGAGAAAGATTTAAAATGTAAATATAAAAACAACAATATGAATAAACCAACAAATTTAATACATAAGCACAAAAAAAAATTGTAATGAGTTTCACAGAGTAATACTTATCTTATGAGCAGCAAAGAGAAAAGAGGAAGTTGGGATTCTGTTTGGCCTGTTTATAGCATGATGAACCTTTCTAATTGGTCTGTTTTGAATCTTACCTTTCAGGGTTGTTTTTCATTGGTCATTGTTTTCATCTCTGTTCTTTCTATGTTAAATGTTTAAACTGTTTATTGTAACTTCGAATGGCTGTTTAGCTGTAAAGGAAAAGGCTTATGCAAAATATAAGTCTCTGTCCTTGTAATAAAATCAATGTCTGATAGACAAATAACACATAAGCTGTGATTATTAATATTCCATCTTTCTGTTCAATCATGAATATGAAAAAAACAGCAGTTAGACATTTATTTTATTTTATCTATTTATTTATTTTGCATAATGAACAAATTAATCAAAAGCTTTTGAATTTAAAGAGACATTAAACTGCTGGCTACAGCTACAGTAGGATGTTACTTCTAGCTATTGTTTTATCTCCTGTACCTTCAGCTCTCTTTAAAGCCGTTCTCTTATTTTATCTCATTACAGAATCCAGCTGGTAAAGCTCTGCAGCTTATATTGGGCGCTGCCATCTTGTAGCACAGATATTGTTGCATTCTGGGATGGGAGTAGTGCACTTTCACAAATCTGCTTTTTGACAGCTGTACCTTTCACTTCAGTTGAGCCGACATCTTAGAGAGCAGAAGGGTTACATTTTTGCACAGTGTTACAGTTAAATAACAAATACAATCTCCAAGATGGCGGCACCCAGTGTAAAGACAGAGAGCTTCACTAACATATTTTTGTAAAAGGTTAAAATTAAAAACTCACAGGAAGTGCATAACTACTTCCTGCTCATTGGTTAACAGGGGAAGTGACCACAGAAAAAATGTTTGATTCTTCAGAACACAAACATCTGTTTTTAACCCTTTCCTGATGAGGATAAATTGTCTACATCGAAACAACTGTTCTGATGTAGACAAATTGAAATCACGCGATCGTGCACACAATCGCAAGATTTCAATTATTGGATTGGGTCTGGGGGGCGTTCCTATAATGCTAGCAATGCCCTACAGACCACAATCAAATCCAGGAAGCTCAGAAGGCTTTAGGACAGCCGTTTGTTATGACGTTGGATTCCGTCATAATGTCGCTAAAGCCCAGCACTGTTTGGACGAAATATGTCATAACGGTGGCAAAAGGTTAAAAAGCAAGTCTCTGAAACTCATAAAACATTCTTTTTTAGATAGTCCTATTAATGTCTCTTTAAATATAAAAATGTAAGGCAATAAATTGATCTCCTTCTTATGCAGACAATAGTGTCAGTTTGAGCCATGATTCATACTTGCTCTCTGTCTATATTGTTTTTATTAACAAAATTGCTTCTTACTACTTATAAATGTATTTGAATGGCTGAGTGAGTTCTCTCACATACATATACCTTGATACACTATCAATAAAATGTAATGTGTGTATCAAACAGAACAAATGATAGTAATAAGTAAGGTCATAAAACCAACAGCATGGTTAAACAGACTTCTCATTAAAGAAAATAAAAATATGAAGCTGATGATGTGCTTGTATCCTTGAAGCCAAACACAAAGCTGTTTGGGTAAGTTATTCTGTTGGCTTTGAAGATATACTTTAAAAGATGAAACTCTGGGAAAATAAAATACTCTTATAAAAGTTTGTTTAAAAAAATGTCAACTACATAAACTGAGCATTCTGCGGCTCTGCCTGTGTCATTTTACCTACATATCCTCTAATATAAAAGGCCAAGTGTGTTTGTCCGAAGCTGTTATGTACAGTAGAGACAGCGCGAGGACAAACACACCTGGCCTTAGAGTCTACCTGATCTGCTGTTCGCGGCATGACAACGGTGGGTGGGAGTGGGCATGTCTAGACGGGAGTGGTTGTGGCCGGGCGTGGTGGGGGTGGTCGTGGTCACGCACGTGTGAGAGAGACAGATCAAAAGAGAGGGGGGAGAGAGAGAGAGGGGGAGAGAGAAAAAGAGATGGAAAAGAGCAAAAGAGAGGGGAGAGAGAGCAAAAGAGAAGGGAAAGAGCAAAAGAGAGTGAAAGGAGCAAAATAGAGGGAAGAGAGAGCAAAAGAGAGGGGGGAGAGAGAGACAGAGCAAAAGAAAGAGGGAGAGAGAAAAATAAAGGGGGGGAGAGAGAGAGCAAAAGAGGGGGAGAAAGAAAGAGAGGGAAGGGAGAGAGAGCAAAAGAGAAGGGGGAGAGAGAAAAAGAGAGGGGGAGAGAGCGCAAAAGAGAGGGTGGAGAGAGTGCAAAAGAGAGAAGGGGGAGAGAGTGCAAAAGAGAGAGGGGTGAAAGATAGAAGGGGAGAGAGAGGGGAAGAGAAAGGGGGGAGAGAGAGGGGAGAGAGAGAGGGGGGGAGAGAGAGCAAAATAGGGGAGAGAGAGCAAAAGAGAAGAGAGAGGGAGAGAGAGAGTGCAAATGAGAGGGGGAAGACAGAGCAAAAGAGAGTGGGAGAGAGAAAGCAAAAGAGAGGGGGAGAGAGAGAGAGAGCAAAAGAGAGGGGAGAGAGATATAGAGCGAAAGAGAGGGGAGAGAGAGCAAAATAAAGGGGGGGAGAGAGTACAAAAGAGAGGGTGAGAGAGAGAGAGAAATAGAGAGGGGAGAGAGAGCTAAAGAAAGGGGGAGAGAGAGCAAAGAGAGGGGAGAGAGAGCAAAAGTAAGGGGGGAGGAGAGAGTGCAAAAGAGAGGGTGAGAGAGAGCGCAAAAGAGAGATGGGAGAGAGGGAGCAAAAGAGAGGGGAGAGAGAGTGCAAAAGAGAGGGAGAGAGAGTGCAAAAGAGAGGGAAAGAGGGGGAGTGCAAAAGAGAGGCGGAGAGGAGGAGCGCAAAAGAGGGGGGGAGAGGGGGAGTGCAAAAGAGAGGAGGGAGACAGAGAGAGCAAAAGAAAGGGGGGAGAGAAAGCAAAAGAGAGGGGAGAGAAAGAGAGAGAAAAAGAGAAGGGAAAAGAGTGAGAGCAAAAGAGAGGGGAGAGAGAGAGAGCAAAAGAGAGAGAGCAAAAGAGAGGGGAGAGAGAGAGAGAAAACTAGAAGGGGAGAAAGAAAAAGAGAGGGGGGGAGAGAGAGCAAAGGAGAGGGTGGGAGAGAGAGCAAAAGAGAGGCAGGAGAGAGAGCAATGGAGAGGGGGGGAGAGAGAGTGCAAAAGAGAGGGGGAGAGAGCAAAAGAGGGGGACAGAGAGTGCAAAAAAGAGGGGGGAGAAAGAGAGCAAAAGAGGGGGAGAGACCGAGCGCAAAAGAGAGGGGAGAGAGAGAGCAAAAGAGAGGGAAGAGAACAAAAGAGAGGGGGGAGAGAGAGTAAAAGAGGGGGAGAGAGAGAGCGCAAAAGAGAGGGGAGAGAGAGCAAAAGAAAGGGAGGGAGAAAGAGAGCAAAAGAGAGGGGGAGAGAGCGCAAAAGAGAGGGGGGAGAGAGAGCAAGGTGCGGGACCGCTGTACTGCAAAAAATGGCCCCTGTGTGAACGGGCTTTAGGACTAGTTAGTTTATAAGTTTCTAAGCACATAATCAAACAAGGAAAGGTTCAGTAGTGACCTTAGCTAGTGAACCTAAATTATATACTCATACTGCTCTGTTATGTACTATATTATTTTCTTTTTTTCTTTTTAGAGTTGACTTTTACAACATTTTATGCAATATAAGACATACTGAAATAAAGGGTTTCTCTAAATTGTATAAAATATACACTTAAAGTTCAATCTGAGTAAAGATAAGTTATGGAATGAGGAAAAATTCAGAGAACAGATATCCATATATAGATACCTTGTGCTGGATACTGATAACAAGGGATCATTAAGAAGTACAAATTCAATCTTTAAACTCTGTCTAAACTTTCACTGGCCTGGAGATAAAGTTACAAAATGTTTTTGATGTCCAAATGCATGAAAAATAAATTACATTAATAAATTAAAATGATCAATGTATATAAAATATAGTATTTTATATGATAGATAAAAACAAGAATCCCCAACCAAAGATCATACAAAGGTTGCCACAGAGATTGCCAGATCGACAAATAAATGCTCATTTTACAAAGATATTGGATATGTAGAAGATATCCATAGAATGAATGCAATTACAGCACTCTCTGCCCAGAGGTCTAAAAGTAACCACAGATCCAAATACTGAATAACAGAGCCTAATTTCCTCTAGCACATGGGAGGGACAATAAGAGTGGGTTGTGAAACAAAGATCACAACTGTGTGGCAGAAATGACACGAATAACCACACCTAAATATATGGCCACTATATTAGTGTGCAACTGGGGTATTGGCTGGTAAGATTGATAATGTCATCAAGTACACCATTTATTATGTGTTTAAACTAGATAAAGCAAGTATATGTCAGGTATTGCACAATATGCAGCGCTAATATGCAGAAAATGTCACTATTAATTCCAAACTCCTGTGTTCACTTTCAAATTCATGTGTTGTATCTGTCATAAGTGTAGCAAAATATGAGGCGCTTATACACATGAATATACACTTCCATCCACTAACTCCCAAGCTAGAGTTTGTGACTAGGTTAATGTAACCTGGGATTTCACACCTGCTAATTGGGTAATGGACTGGTAACTTTCTTGATACCACATGATAATAAAATAACTATCATATATCTCTTGTAAAAATAATGCCTATATGTGGTACTATGTCATGATTCCACCTTAAATCCCTTTGTCCACCTTTACTATTCACCTATAAAAGGATATCAGACACACCTGTTTAATGCTTGATTATTGAAGTTGTGTTTCTGAAGAACTTCCTGTTCCTCCGTTTCTACTCTCTCAAGCCTTTAACTAATTTTTGAGAATCATCTACATTGGATCAAGTTTTCACTTTCAAAGTGTATCTCAACTGATTATATCTTCCAAAACTTACTTCTCCAAGGTATTTATCCCTTGCCGTAATCTATAGCCTGAATCTGTGACGTCATCTCACACGCTGTATCACAGGATCCGTACAGCACTCGCATCTTGCAGCCTCCTCCTCTCTGACCTGTTCAGTGAACGCTGCCTAATCAATAACGCTGCTTCCCAGCTGTGTCTTCGATACATTTCAGTCTCCGATCAGGTACAAACTTCCTAAAGCTCATAAACTGTTTTTGCCTCAAGTAAGATTATTTTATAACTTACAAAGTATATTTTGTCAATTCAAGTTTACATATTATAATTAGCGGATACATAATCATTTATCAATTACTAATATTAAGTTGCTTTATTCCATGAGTTTAACTTATTCAAAGCTATATTTGTTAAATATTGGAAAAAAGCTACAATTCTATTTTTATTTTCCTGGAGACATGACAGAATAATCAAGCCTTAAAAAATATATAAAGTTATTCTTAAATATGGATCCTGCAGCAATGGCAAATGAAATAACCAGTTTAAATCAAAAGGTGGAGATATTAGCTCAGGGTTTAACAGAGTTAAAAAATGAAAATAACACTTTGAAAAGTATTATGAATGACTTTATTACACAAAAGGCAGCTGAACACCCTGAACCAAAGATTAACCCACCAAGTGTGTTTGCTGGTGTACGCACTCGCTTCCGTGAATTTCGCAATGCATGCTTACTCATGTTCTCTATGAAACCTAAAACATATTATTCTGATAGAGTAAAAGTATGTACTGTGATCTCATATTTAAGTGGGGAACCCAGATTATGGGCTGACAAATTTTTTGAGGCTAATGATCCCATTTTAGGTTCACTGGAAGATTTCTTTAACACAATGGCTTTATTGTATGAGGACCGCAACACCCAACTCACTGCTGAAAATAACTTAAGAACACTTAAGCAGGGCAAACGGCCAGTTGAGGACTACGTCGCTGAGTTTCAACTATGGGCTACGGAGTCTCAGTGGAACTCAGTCTCTCTACGCAACCAGTTTCGTCTGGGACTATCAGAACATTTGAAAGATGAGTTATCTCGTATTGAGTTCCCAGACACGCTTGAGTCTCTCATAAAGATCTCTATTTCAATGGATAGGAGATTCAGGGAACGCCGTGCTGAAAAAGTACCACCCCCATCATATAAACCTGGAGATCGTGTATGGTTATCCACGAAAAATATAAAACTGAAAGTTCCCTGCAAAAAATTGGCAACCCAATTTATAGGACCCTTCAAAATTAAGAAAATCCTAAATCCTAATGCAGTCGTTCTCCATTTGCCAGCTCATCTACGGATTCATCCTTCCTTCCATGTGTCTCTCTTGAAACCTTATTCTGGTACATTAGACTCACTACCCGGGACTGATTCCTCTGATACGGATTTGTGTGCTGATCAGTCTGAATTCGAGGTGGAAAAGATCTTGGATTCCCGCAACCGTTGGAGCCGAGTTGAATATCTGGTCCGTTGGTTGGGATATGGTCCTGAAGATGACTCTTGGATTCCCTTACGTGATATTCAGGCTCCAGAGCTCTTACGTGAATTTCATCTTCGCAACCCTTCCAAACCTGGGTCTCTGCTCCCAGGAGGTCCGCCTTGAGACGGGGGATCTGTCATGATTCCACCTTAAATCCCTTTGTCCACCTTTACTATTCACCTATAAAAGGATATCAGACACACCTGTTTAATGCTTGATTATTGAAGTTGTGTTTCTGAAGAACTTCCTGTTCCTCCGTTTCTACTCTCTCAAGCCTTTAACTAATTTTTGAGAATCATCTACATTGGATCAAGTTTTCACTTTCAAAGTGTATCTCAACTGATTATATCTTCCAAAACTTACTTCTCCAAGGTATTTATCCCTTGCCGTAATCTATAGCCTGAATCTGTGACGTCATCTCACACGCTGTATCACAGGATCCGTACAGCACTCGCATCTTGCAGCCTCCTCCTCTCTGACCTGTTCAGTGAACGCTGCCTAATCAATAACGCTGCTTCCCAGCTGTGTCTTCGATACATTTCAGTCTCCGATCAGGTACAAACTTCCTCAAGCTCATAAACTGTTTTTGCCTCAAGTAAGATTATTTTATAACTTACAAAGTATATTTTGTCAATTCAAGTTTACATATTATAATTAGCGGATACATAATCATTTATCAATTACTAATATTAAGTTGCTTTATTCCATGAGTTTAACTTATTCAAAGCTATATTTGTTAAATATTGGAAAAAAGCTACAATTCTATTTTTATTTTCCTGGAGACATGACATACTAGTGCGCCAAAGGTTATAGTGTTGAGGATAGGTATCGTTTGATTATAGCAGCATAGTCAGGTTAGCAGACTCTATGTAATAGAAGTAAATAACTAGCGTGAAATTATACTGAGGTAAAGTAAATGCTGCTTGATACATGCAACTATGCTGCCAACATACTACAGCTTGAATATGAATCTGTATAAGAAAGGATAAAGTATGAAGCAATGTTAGCACTTCCCTTCAGGTGCTCGCTGACAGCCCCAGTTCTGTAAAGCTCTTACCTGTATTGGAGTCTGTAGCAGAGATATATGCTAACCCTTACAGGTATCACAGCCCAAAGTGATCAGGTAAGAAAACCACCTGGGCTGTGAAAAAATGCGCGGGGCTGTGTGCAAAAACCAAGGATCCGAGTATGCTGTACAAACAAGGGTAAATCCAAGAGAGTAGTCAAGGTATTGCAGAGATCAAAGGAAGCCAGAGGTACAGGTAAATGATAAACAGAGCCGGGGTCACAAGCCAGGGTCAGTCTTAGGGATTCAGGAACAAAGACACCTAAACAGGAAACATGAAACAAAGAATTGACACAGAGCACAGGAAAAGTCAGGGTTATATAGCCAGATAATGAGCTGCTAATTGGTAGGAAGTCCCAGGTAAGCCTGACTGACAGGTTGTAAATGAGCTCAGGTGATCCAGGTAAAGCAATATCCAAAGTCAAGCCCCAGTGCTACAGGCAGGATAAGGAAAGGTTATGAAAGGCTTACATACACACACACACAAATAGAGAAAAGCAGCTGTGGCTTAGAGGCAAGAGAACAAGCCTAGGATAAGAGAGGACCCAGGTTCAAGTCCCTCACTCGCCCCCAAAGGGGCGACCACTCCTGGCTGTCTGTATGGAATGGTGGGAACTGTGACAGGTTCTCCCAAACCATGTATAGAAGCAAAAAGTGTTGGAAATGGTGGCACAGCACCGCCATTTCCATAAAGAGAATGTTAAAGCTGTGTGAGTTATCACTAAAAAAAAATCTCACAAAATGATTCACTACATGACCTTGTACTGTGATGGGGTAACTGTCGATTAATATTTGCAACTATGTTGCCAACAAACTACAGTTTGAATGTTGATATGGTCTGTTTAGTATTTCTGGTTATTCGCCCTTAATAACTGGCGTGGATCAGATCAACCAGTACCCCAACGTGCCCTGCTTGTTATTGCAAGTTTAATGCTTTAGTAATAGTCAATAATTACAAAGTCTAGGCTGTATTAGTTGTCACTAAAGCGTTAACACTATATGCGAGTAGAGATGAGTAATATGGAATTGAGATCCGCCATATGACACCTATGATAGGCACTCTAAAGCGCTAATGTAATTTACCTCAATGCAAAGCACCACTCCACATAATAAAATATATATTTGACTTTCGGAACACTATAGCACATTTTACACTAGTAAATTGCTATTTAAGAATAGGTACTAGTGGGGACTGCCTATCATAGTGTCATTGTTTCCACTTGTCTCAAATGCTCATTTCAGTATCAACAGGTGAAATGTTATAAAACAAAGTGGGCAGACCCTCCCTGTACTAACGAGTTGCAATATGCTTTCCGTAGGAAAGTATAGACCATTCAAAGCACATCACCGGAAAAAATGTGAATCTCAGCAGTGTGGAGAGGGCGTTTTTTAAAAACATATTTACACAACATATAGGGCTAGATTACAAGTGGAGTGCACAGCTAGATTACAAGTGGAGCGCACATGTGATAATAAACCAGCCATTACAAGTGGCTCGTTATGGCTACCACAAGCTTCCGGTAGCAATCAGAGCTCCGAAAATTTATAAAAGTGCCCCAAATGCCCTCAAAATAGTGAGCATTGTAGATTTTATTTTTAAAAAGTTAGCATTAAAAAAAACAAAAAAAAAAACAACTGCACTAGGCAGATATGAGGAGCTATAGTTGGTGGGAGTGAGGTGTTAGAAAAAAAAAACGGCACTGAAAAGTGTCTTTACATTGGGGTCTATCTATACTTATATATTTATGTGTTAATATGAGTATATACACATATTAACACATAAATATATATGTATATAAGCATATACATATATATTTACTGGGAATACACAGTTCTTAACACCCCACTCCCACCAACTTTACCCCAAAAATACTGCCTAGTGCAGTTATTTTACAAAAAAAATAAAAAATGCTACAATTTTAATTTTTTAATAACATACACTACACTGTATTTTGAGGGCATTTGGGGCACATTTATAAAATTAAGCAGAGATCTGCCCTGAAGAATTAGGCCCTATTGGTGCGGCCTTAGAATATATAAAGAAGAAGAATATTGGTGTATATCTATATACACATAAAACACACTATATATAAATACATCTTGGCTGCCTGTAGGCACGGAAATCTGAGGCACCCCACTCCTTACCTTATTGCACATGACTCTAACAAGTATATATACTATGAGCAAAAGCAGGACACATACCCGATAAAGGAACACAGTTTTTATCTCTATTTTGATTTATTACATTGTATTTTGTTACCCCTAAAATATGTTAAGAAATATGGAATAATTATGTAAGGAATGTCAAAAATGTAACTTTACATTTATTTAATTGCAACAATTGTAGTCCTAATATTAGGTACAAATGTCATCTTATTGTATCCATATATTTATGCTGTATCCAAACACTTTGCATTTTCTTTTTGTAATGAAATTGTGTTTTTTCGATCTGTGAATATGCTGTGAAGTGCTAAATAGGTGGGTTTTTGTATTATCCAATGTAAATGATTCACCTGGTTTTAAAAGGTGTCGAGAACACAGGTGTGTTATGGTCTATAAATAAGGCTAACGCCGAAATGCGTAAGACCGCACTCTTACCTATTTGAGCTACTAGGTGGATTATCTTGTTTTTAGACGCATTAAAGTTTTGATAAATTTTTTAAGGAATCCGTTTACTCCTTTTTTGTCTTTAAGTATATATACTATCTCTGATAAAGTGGGTAAAGCTCCCATGAAACGCGTAAGATAACACGAGAACGATCAACATCACTTCCGGTTCTCACAGGATACACTTCTGGTTTCACGAATTTACACGCCAGCACGTTTGTAATTACCGCTTTTGATTTACTTTTTATTTTTAATCCTTTTAAGCCATCACCATATACTTGTTCTATGAGGACAATTTTATTAGTTATATTACTGCCTCCGGATCATCGGAATCACAGATAAGTTTCTCATTTATATTTTTTTTAGTTCTCTTACTATTTTACTTATTTTTTAGTTTTTATACCCGGATATTTTTGTGATTTTTTTTTTGAGATTGATATATTCTATTAGTCGTTTTGAATGGTTTTTTCTTCATACTTTCTACGAGTTAGATTTGTCAGGTATCTCAGACCTATACTAAACCTTATTATATTTTTTGGGGTTTTAAAAAAATTAAAATAAAATATATCCTTTTAATTATATGCACTCAAATCACTATTCTCGTTTTCCAAATATTGATCTTGGTCAGTGTAAAAGAGTTCTACATATTTTTTTCCCCTTTTTCACCCTTGATTGCTCCACATTTTCAATAGGACTTGCAATATTATTTGCAGCAATAGTTTATACATAATATGTGCTACTAAATCCTCTGTCATTATTTTTTAAGCACGTCCGTGTAGATGTATCTTTAGATGCACTTCTTTTAATATCTGTGACCATCTAGGTCTAACGTACCTACCATTCTTTTCTATTCTGTTAGGATCAATCAATGGATTCTGCACAGACCCATACCTTATTTTGTTTTTTGAGTGTTTTCTTTTTTCTGATCCTATCTAGCGCTTATATATATATATATATATATATATATATATATATATATATATATATACATGAAAAGCACATGCTAAGCTGCATAATAATTATTCCTATCCGTGCACTTTAATGTATGGGTATGTAGAATATCACACACAAAAACATAACTGTATGTGTCTGTAGAGTGGGTCTAGCTATAGTCAGTCCCTCTGTCTATTTACATAGGGGGAAGCCTTCTCTTCTGTGTGAGATAGCAGCTTAGGCAAAGTGTTGGTGTCAGCCTTGCAGTGATGGGGACTGTGGAACTTTACTCTAGTAAGTTAACTATGAAGCTACTGGTGCTGCCATTTTAAATGGTCCTCCCACTTCTTGGCAAACAGAATTTCTTGCTAGCCAGAACCATAGTATAGAACTGCTTTGCTACATTCTGGTAAAGAATGGGCTAAAACTTAGTTCTCTTTTATATTTCAGCTTTGCAGCTGTGTAGCTTTGTTTCCAGCCTGTAAAGATATCCACCTGCAAGACAAACATATCCTCTCACCTCCTTTCTTAGTGTGTCTAATCAAAAGCAACCCTGTTAATAACTATGTTTTAAAAGCTTGCTTTTATCTTGTGGTTTCCTTGTGTTAGACTAATGGAAGGCTTGGACTGGCACTTTAGAATAAGAATTCATCTCTTAAAGGAATATTTAAAAAACTGGAAAAAAATAACTGTACTGCATTTGTTCATAAGAGTAGCTTGAAATGCAATGTTCAAGTATTTTCCTAAATAGTTAATTCAAGTAATGAGCAGATCTGCATGCAGTGAGATTTGTTTTTACATTGTGAGATTGGATACACTTTAGATTAGATTTTTGCTGATAGAATGCTGCTGCTCTTACAACATAAAACAAATGTCACTGCAAGCAGATCTGCTCACATGATGACCTACAGACACAGACTGACTTGTTACTAGGGAAGTATGCTTTCTGGTTGCCTAGGCAATAACCCTAATAAGACCAGCTATCAGGCCAAATCACCTTTGATAGGATTAATAGGGTAGCTGCAGGGGTTATGGATTCCATTTGGGAGTCTTATGCGGCTACATATCGTATGCCAGGGACTGCTTAGTTATGGTTCCTCTCTGATGGTCTGATGTTGACATATAGTTGCTGCCCAGATCTGTTACAGGGCTTAAGGTTTCTGTATATGAAGCAGGCATATGTCAGATGTCACACTCAAATCTAGAAGATATGGTGCCAATCACACTGTTTCATGTTGGCATACAGTGGCTAGTAAAGACAGTTCTTGGGCAATTTGTTCAATCTGCATATTTTATACAGGCATACAGAAACCAAACCCAGCAGGTCATGATTCCTGATGGTTTGATTTGGGCACAACAGTGATTTGCAAACCATGTTAACTATGATAACAAAATAATTGTGTTAATTCATTTAAAAAAAATATTTTGCAATGTGGTACTTCATTTCTGATATATGTGATGAGTTTTAGGTTGCTTTAACTGAACATTAATGTCTAAATATGCCAAAGCTAAAAACACAATTTTAAAGGGATAGAAATGTTAAACTTCAATGTGCATGATTCTAAAAGAGCATATCATCTTAAGGCACTTTTAAATTTGCTTCTATTATCAAATTATCAAATTTAGTGCCCGATTACAAGTGCAGCACTAATTAACATTCCCACTCGAGAGTTAACTGTGCTAGAAGTTTGGCTTTTTGAGCTTGTCAGGTTGCTCTTGTATTATGAGTTGAAAGTAAACTATTTTTGCTCACGCGCTAACCTGCCAAAAAAAGTGGGGGGAAAATTCTGATTATCCTAGCTTTTTGAAGGAATAATCTAGATTTTATTAAAGACACAGAGACGAGTATTTTGCTAATCATTCTTTTTACTACTTATGCAGCTTTTCACAGAAATAATATATGAGAAAACACAGAAAAAGTTGAACAATATAGTTAAAACGAGAACAACCAATGAAAAGGTTGTATGCTAATGAGCTGATGAGAGTAGCCAATGAGCATACTCATAGTGCCCATATACTGTCCACATAGTCCCAATTCCTCCACTTTCTTCTTTGATGAGAAGAGTTAGAAAGTTCATAAGGAAAGGAAGAAGGATGTTGAGAAATCCACTGAAGATGATGCAACAAATCCAGAAGAGAAACCAGGAAAACATCTTGGAACAGGAACTGGAGCGGAACAAAGTTAACTTGAAGTATCTTGAGATGAACATCCCAATTGATAGAAGAAGATGAAAAAGGTTTAGGGGCTTGAACTTGGGGTCCTTGAGGTGCTTGACCTGGAATAAGTTAGATTGAGGGAGCTGGAAAAGAAAAAAAAATATTAAGATAAGAACAACTTCCATTTAAATATGAATAAACCTATGAGAAGGGAGAGAGAGGAGGGAGGGAAAATACTTGTCTGTGTCTGTAATAAAATCTAGATTATTCCTTCACAAAGCTAGGATAATCAGAATTTTATTACAAGCACAGAGACTCCTATTGCTAGTTTAAAGCAAAAGTAAATCAAGTAAGGAAAAAGGAAGCAGCTTTAGCAATTGGTTTAAAATAAAATTGCTTAAAATGGATTCTGAAGACCAGTCTGTTGCATTGAAATTTCTTGGAGAGAGGAGGATTTGAGAAAGGCTTTGGAAGCTGAAGAGCGAGCAGAGAAAGAGTCCTCTACTCTGGACAAAGAGAAAATCCATTTTACCCATCTAGCGATAGAGGAAGAGGAGACAGGTTTCTGAGGATGGACAAAGGTAATTAGGAGTTGAGAGGAAGAAGAGGATCTAAGAGAGGAGGTTCTAGATTCGTATTCCTTGAGGCAAGAAGCAACACAAAGATCGGGTTGGGCAGGGGGAAAATGAATAGAAGAAAGATTTAGAAAGAGTTTTATTTCTACATGAAATGATAAGTTACACCAAAAGGAGAAAACATTTTAGGATTGATGTCAATAGCTCTAACATCTGAAACCCTGTGGAAGGAAAGGAGACAGAGAAGGGTAGACAATTTAGCTGAGAGTTGTTTGAGGGAAAGATTAGGATTAGAAGGACAATTTAGCATGAAGGAAATGACAAGATCTACATCCCAGAAAAAAGAGTATTTTGAAGAAGGAGGATTCTTGATTCTAATGGCTTTGAGAAGGTGGCAAATATGGGGGTGACTACCAATAGAAAGATCATTAATGAAATTGTGACTAGCATGATTAATGGAACGATAAGCGAAGCTATTATCAAAAAGAGAAGATTAGTACATTTTTCGGGAAGAGGGGCAGAAATTGGATCCAAACTCCTTTGTGAACACCAGCCAGATCATTTGGACCAGGCTGAAAGGTATGCTTTTTGGTGCCAGGAGGCTATGATGCCTGAAGAAGGAATTTAGACCTTTATGAAAGTCCTTTGAGGGTCCAGGGGACCCTGAAATTGTCCAGGCTATGAGTTTGAGGGATCTGTCCAGATGGAGGAGATGAGGATGATCAAGAGGGTCTAATAGCAGATTGGGAAGTTGAGGGATGAGAAGAGGGGAAAGGAAGGAAAGCTCCAGAAGAGAGGGGTACCAGGATTGGATTGGCTAAAGGGGAGTTATCAGGAGAAGGGGGATCTGGGATCTTTGAAGATGAGCGAGGGTTCTTGGAAACATGGAAAAAGGAATAGGTGCATTGAATTGGCCAGGTTTGGAGAATCTCGTCTATTGCAGAGGACTCTGGGTCCGGACGTCAACTGAAATAGGGTCTCATTTGGAAGTTGGATCTGAAAGCGAAAAGATCTATTACAAAGGGACCTCTCAGAGAGGAAAGAGAGAGGAACATTTCCGAAAGTAATTTCCAATCGCTGGAGTCTTGAAGATAACGGGATCTCTAGTCTGTGGCAAAATTGGAGAGGCCAGGAATGTATTCGGCCTGGATAGAGATTTGGTTGTCCAGACAGTGGTGGACAAAGTCTTTTGTGATCTCTGAAAGGGCTTTTGATTTGGTTCCACCCAATCAGTTTAGATATCTCACAGCAGAAATGTTGTCAAGGATCACAGATAAAGGAGAAGAGTTTCGAACAAAACTCCTTATTGCAAAAGAACCCGCAAGAAGTTTCTTGCAATTTATGATTTCTCTCCACATTTGTCAATTTCCCACCAGTGATAAGAGAACCACAAAGGGCGCCCCAGCCAGAATTGCTGGCATCTGCCTCTATAATGATGTCAAAGATGACTCTGCCGTTCCATGCATCCATATTGAGAAGCCACTAGTTGAATTCCTGAGGAGCCTCCTGGGAGAGGGAGATAGGATGTGAATAAGAGAGACCTTTGTGAAAGAAGTCAATTTTCTGACGTTGAAGGGACCGATAGTGGAGGGTAGCAGGAAATATTGCCTGGATGTAGGAGAAAAGAAGACTAATGATGCAAGCTAGAAGTCTTAGAGGGAAGAAAGGTCTTTTGAGCACAAACAAAATCTCTTTCTTTATGTTGGAAATCTTGTCTTGAGGAAGACTGAGGATAGAGGAAATGCTGTTGGGAAACCAAGGAAAGTCAGATTTTGAGAGGGAGTAAGAGCTAATTTTTCCCCTGTTTATGAGAAAACACAAATTTTCTAAGAGGAAGATGGTGAGGTTGAGATGAGATAAAAGGGTAGAATGGTCTTGATTCATTATGAGGATATCGTCTAGATAAATAAGATGAACACCTCTGAACCTTGTCCAAGCTGTGACTGGTTTCAGAATTTTTGTAAAGATTCATGGGGCAGAGGAAAGACCAAATGGGAGGCATGTGAATTGCCAAAGGATGTTGTTCTAATAGAAGCAAAAAAATCTCCTGAAATCCTGATGGATGGGAAAAGTCAGATAAGCATCAATTAGAACAAAACGAACCAACATATCTCGATCTTTGAAACAATCTCAAAGAAGATGAATGCCCTCCATTTTGAAGTGTTGATAAAGGACAGAGGCATTCAAAGTTCTATAACTGATCACCACTCCAAATAGACCATTCTTGTCCCTGAGAACCAATTATATAGCCTATTTTGATGACAGAGATGAAATTTCTGAATCTATGGCTCATTTGTCTAGATTTGAGAATTTTATGGGAGTTGGAAGAGATAACTGACAAGGGGTTTTGTCAAAATCTATTATGGCTCCAGATATGGTTTGCAGAATCCAGGGATCTGAGGTGATAAGTTGCCAATTGGGGAAAAACCCAGTGAGTCTGCCACCTATATTGTTGGGGGAAAAAGGCAAAAAGGTGGATGAAGAAATTTATCTCAGTGAGCTCTGGAAAGACCTCTGGTTCTGAAAGACCTTGATGGCCAGGAACGACCTCTTAAGGGGAAAAATGTGAAAGTTTTGTGTTTGGGTTTGGTACTGATAGGAGTAATAATATTGGGACCTTGGATTGAATGCATTGTAATTGGAGTGGCCGGGAAAACTGACCCTTCTTTTCCGGGTCCTGTCAAAAACCCTAGACTGTGTATAAAAGGGTCTTTTTAATAGTTGATTTCGTTTTAGACAATGTATTGAACGTTTTGGCATAATTATTCATTTTGAATAAATAAGGGTCTCCAAAAAGTAGACCATTAGTATCGGTGGAGCATTGGGTAGTGGAAAAATCAGAAAGCTTAGGGTCTAACCTTCTAATGATGTTTCTCCTCCTTTCGGCAACAATCATTAGCATTGCCCAGAAAGGCTACAGACCTTAAAATCCATTCTCTTATGATGAAAAGGGTCTAGAGAAGAATTGGAGGCGATAGCCTCTTTTGTTAAATCAAACATTTTTGCAATGGGACTACTAGTGTCTAAAAGGTTGTCTTGACAGGCCTGAAGGAGCCGGTCAGAACCTTTTTTCAAATAGGAACTTTGCGGACCAAGAGAGGGTCTTGGGCATTTGGGAGAGAGGGTCAGGGGCATTCCTCTAAGTTTAGACCTAGCAGATTTTGTAATGGTCCATACAATCTGCAATCTCTTTAGAGGGAAACTTCAGAAGAAAGGGGATACTGTAATTCAGCGGGCTTAGTTAATGGGTTACCAAGGGAATCTAGAAAAAGAAAACAAATCTTTATAGGGTAAATTATGATGATGGGCGTTTTTGTGTCTTTTATATTTTAAAAAATCATTGAAGTCAAAATCGGAGGAGAAATCATCAGAGTGATTACAATGCTCATTATCAGAAAAATAATCTTCCTCAGAAGAAGAAATATCATGAAATTGTCTTTTACGAGCCTTAAGGTCAGAAACTGATCTCTTTAAAAGAGAATTAGGGAGGTCAGAGTCTGAAAAAATACGCCCTGATATACGGCTCTTGTTATGATTAGGGGTTCGGGTGCCTAGGGTAATCTGCCGGCCGGCAGAAGAGTTGTCTGCAATTTGCAGAGGTGCAGGAGGAGAGTCTGTATGGGACAGACCTAAAGATTTTAACTGCTTTGGGGAAGCAGATAATGAATGTTTAGTTTTGGATTTACACTTCCTGGAGCAGAAATATTAGAGCTAATAAATGCCATAAGTGAGTTCATTTTGTTATTCATTTGGAATTTAAAATTAGGCAATTTGTCATTGAGAGAGTTAACAGAGATTTCCATATTATTTTCATTTTGAGACATTTTTTTTAAAACAATTTTTAAAATAATAATTGTGGAGAACCAAGGGTTAATTTAATATTTAACTGCTTTGGGGAAGCAACAATGAGTGTGTAAGGAAATAAGGAAAAAGTGAGGTAAAAACATTTAGGAACTGTACACTTAGGGCTCAATTTATTAAAGCCCTACGGCTGCAAGTTCTCATAAGAACTTGCTTGCCGTAATTTAACAAGCAGCGGTCACCAGACCGCCGCTTCTCTAACCTCTTCGCAACCTCTAAGGTGGCGAAATTCAAGAAATTCAATCTCCGTGATCGAGTCCGGCAGAGGAGATTGACAGCTCCTGCCCGCGCGTGATTGGCTGTGCGCGGGCAGGGGGCGGGATTGCACACGAGCGCAAAATTGTGCTTGTGCGCAATGGTGAATACCTGCGGGTAATTTCGCCCCGCCACAGGCGAGCTGAGGCGTACAGGGGTGCATATACGCGCCCCTGTACGCCTCAGCTTTGATAAATCTAGCCCTTAGTGTAGAGAAAAAACAATTACATGCAGAGAAGAAATAGAAAGAGAAAAACTCTTACAAAGTATCCACTAGAACAGCTGACAAGCAGTGAGGAATGCAGCAGTGAGCTGTCTGACTAAATGTCGGCTCTGAGGTAAACAAGAGTGCGGGGAAAAGGAGCTCAAAAGTAGGACATAAAAGCTGTTAGCAGCTATAAAATAGTATAAAAACAGAGTACCATAAGTGAGAAGGGAAAACCTAAAACCAAAAGGTTAAACTGAATTAGAAAAAATAAAGTAGAAAGACTTATAAGGGAAAATACACAGGCACTAAAATAAATAACATACAATAAGGAAATATTTAATGTGATGTATAAATGTACTTATCTGCACACGCAGCAAAAAGAAAGAGGAGGAATTTGAACTATGTGGACAGTATATGGGCACTATGAGTAAGCTCATTGGCTACTCTCATCAGCACATTTGCATACAACCTTTTCATTGGTTGTTCTCGTTTTAACTATATTAAACTTTTTCTGTGTTTTCTGATATGTTATTTCTGTGAAAAGCTGCATAAGTAGTAAAAAGAATGACTAGCAAAATAGGAGTCTCTGTGCTTGTAATAAAATCACCCTACTTGTGAGCAAACCTGATCACATATTCTCATGTGCTTACCCGACATTAAAATATGAATATTTCACATTCTTATGTCATTCACAAAGAAAAATATGTTCATATAAGTATAGATATATATAGGAATATCTATTTATAAATACATAGAACATATTCTGCTATGTGCAGAACATTGGAATGTGAAATATTTACAGTAAATACATAGTTAAAACCTTTAATAATATTGCATACATATGATTTTACATGTTTTCATATACTTAACTGCAAAGGGCTCCGAAGCACTTACATATATCTCTATAAATGTGTACATATATATTTATATGTTTATATGTGTATATATATATATGTTAAAGGGAAAGTAAGACACAAAATTGTCTTTTATGTTTCAGATAGAACATACAATTTTAAAAAATTTGCAATTTACTTCTATTATCAAATGTGCTTCATTCTCTTGTTATCCTTTGCTGAAGGAACATATTGCATTACTGGCAGCTAGCTGAACACATCTAGTTATCCAATCATAAAAGACAAATGTGTGCAGGCACCAATTAGCAGCAGCTCCCAATTTTTAAACCCGAAGTTTGCAAGCACCCACATAACCCCTTATCACTCACGTGCAAACATTTGAGTTCCATTCGTAATCTGGCCCTAACTTTGTTCTTTGGTATCCTTTGTTGAAAATAATATATACATATCCTCAGCCGCAGAAATGCACTTCTGGGAGCTAGTTGGTGATTGGTGGTTACACACATTTTATTGTCTTGTTTCATTGGTCCACCATATGTGTTCAGTTAGCTCCTAGTGTATTGCTGCTCTTTACTTGACTATAACTATGTGTTTAAGGGCATTTTCTTTTTGCATTTGTATATCTCTTTAAGCAAGCTTTTATGCTGTTTCAATTGGTAATCCATTCAGAGATAAATAAGATTACATGCCCCAGGTCATCAGTTACAGAGCTGCTAATTATCAATGCAAGCATACTGTTGTACTTGAGTTTCAAACAAAGATATACATGGTACTTACATGCTAAACTTTTTAAATCGGCATGTAAAAAGGTGCCTCGCTTAGTCTGAAATACTTATCTAAATGAACATTTTTCTACATGTTTTACAAACTTTCTTAAAGAAGTTATGCTTAGACTAAAAAGTCCCAGTATATATTACAAAGGGATATAAAACTAAACTTTCATGATTCATGAAGCAATATTTATAGAAAAAAAAAAAAAAAAACTTTACATTAACAGTTCATGCTATGTCTTTTTATATCCACACTTTGAGGCACCAGATCCTTCTAAACATGAACAAGATTTTACAGTGTATACATATATGAGTTGGTAATTGGCTGATGGCTGTCACATTACACAGTGGACAGGGAAATAGAAGCAATATTTGACATTTCTCAGAGAAACATTTACTGATATTTTGAAATGAAGAATAATTGCTATTGCAATGTCTTGTTATTGTTATTTTGTGGATTATGTAATTCTTCTATATTTAGCTGTCCTTTGAATGGACACTAGACTTGAAAAAAATATATCAACCTTTAAATAGTAAACACTAACTATGATCTTTGACAACATTTTTTTTGTCAGAACCTGGTGTAAATGTTCTGGCAGTTGACCATGGTTTACATGCCCTGCTGTCTATCCATCTGTTGGTGTGAATTAATAACTTCAAATTTAGAGCATGTGAATAAGTGCTGGCATGTTATTTACAAGCTGTCCTGGCAAAAGGAGTCTTTTTAAAGTTCACAGTTAGTGTTGATCATTTAAATTGATGGGCATTTTTGAAGGTTAGTGTCCATTCAATACAGGCTGAACAGAATGTGTTGCACATTATCTTAAAAAATAAAAATGTGACATTAATGCTATAACAGAGTAAGAGAACAAAATGAATTTAGGAGAGAGAATTTACTGACCAATAATAAGACTAAAATTACTCAGTATCTTTCATTTTTAAAATAGATGAACGTGAATTAACTTTACTATATCTGATAGTAAGTTTTTGATACCTGGAATTTACAGAATCTGCCCAACCTAATAACGGACAAAATAAAATTAAAACAGATTTGAAAATAAAATAACAATTTGTTTTCTGTACAGTACTAATTTATGCATATTAACTCAATTTACAAACAAGGGCAGTTTAATCAGTTGAATAAGCACACCATGATCTAATCTAAAGAAAACCATGCAGGTGATGCAAAATATAAATTGTATTTACGTTTGCAGTACAAGAAATAATACTATTTCCATAAAACATAATAGGCTATAGATAGTATGGCTTTATAGCAGAGAGTTAGACAAAAGAAAATAAGAGAATAAGAAATTATTCTTTGTTTGCTAAAATAGAAAAATAAAATGGAAGGCAGTAAAAAATAGGATCTAACTTCATACTGAAAATTAATCATTGATATGTACATTTAAAGCTAATTAAGATAATATCTTGTGATTAGGATTATTTTTGCTTATCATCTATGAACAAGAGATACATTTTTCAGTTGTTACCCACCAAACAACAATTCAAAACATATAGAAATATCTCTCTACAATAAAAAGTATACTATCCTGTAAATAAGATCATTGGAATGTGAAAAATGTAAAGTACATGTACAGAAAACACATAAAGACATAGGGGTAGATTTATCATACCCCGGGCACACCATGATTCGCTATCCCTGCATCACTAAATGCTGACAACATACGCTGTCGGTATTTAACATTGCACAAGCAGTTCTGTGAACTGCTTGTGCAATGCCGCCCCCTGCAGATTCAAGGCCAATTGGCCGCTAGCAGGGGGTGTCAATCAACACGATCTTATTCGATCATCTGGATTGATGTCCTTAGTTTTAGATGCAGCGGACGAGTTAAGGAGCAGCGGTCTTAAGACAGCTGCTTCTTAACTCCTGTTTCCGGCGAGCCTGAAGTCTCGCACAGAAACAGTTACATTGGGGCCGATACGGGGGTTAGTAAATCGGCCCCATAGATACATATGTACTTACTATTGTAACAGGCTTTCATTAACCCTGTGATACACCTGTGCTTGTAAATGTAATTTTTAGTTAACAATGCATAACTTTGCAAATAAACTTTGTTTATAGCATGCTTGTCTCAATAAAAGCTGCTATGTAAATGTTAGTTTTAAATGTTAGTATTAACATTGCTATAAAATGTTTGACTAAAAACTATACCAACAGTAAGAAATACATTCTTTCAGCAAGACACTTATAACTTACTATAAATGATAGATTTCTTTTAAATCTATCATGTACAGCTTCTATACATAAAGACTGTACCTTGTTATAAGAGCCTGTTCACGTAAATTGTGAAAAATAGAATCTTTAATATGCTTATTTTGCAATATATGTATGATTATATTCAAATATATGTTTAAATGATGTACAATGTGTACAATGTATAACTGAATACTTTTATATGTTTAAACAAAAGTCTTTTACAATATAAAAGGTTTTTATTATCTGTGTGCTAACATACTAACCAACTAACTAGTTTTAACATAAGATGTTATATGATCTAAAATGGAGGTTTATTCAACCTTGAATTTATAGCTCTAAAATGGATGCTCATTGCAATTTCAAGTGTGTATGTCTAAACTCTTGTATAACAGATTTTCAAGGCCACGTTCCTAAAACAAGTTAGACAAGTTTTGTTGATGTTAAAATGATGCTAAAAATACATATAAAAAGAAAACAATAAATGATGACGTCATCCAAATAAAAAACTATAAAAACACCTTGTTGTTAACATGAGGCAGGTGACTCTGACAGGATGTTATAGAGCATCTCTAAGGATAAGATTTGGTTGCAAAGAAGTCATTTCGAGTGGTATGTAACAATTGTTATTGAAAGCAAGTTTAACTAATAGTCTTTTAACTCTGTGTGTATATTGGATTTAAATGAATTTAATTTTATATTACTTCTGTAAGCTGATTTTTCTGTATAATAAAAATGTATTTTTAAACAATGTTATCTTCTCAAGTACCATTTCTTTATTGTACTCAAAAAGTTTCTTTGTAAGAAATGAGACCTGTTTCACTGATATAATATTTAAAGGTCAGTGCTTGGAATTCATATTTCAATATAACTGTGCTTTAAGACCTTATAAGTGAATTAGGTGTGAACCACAACACTATAAACATATACATATTTAAACATGTTATTTAGAATAAAGGAGGGGCACCAGCGCTAAAAAACTATAACACTTTCTGTTGCTCTATGGTGGTCAGTAATAGTCACAGTCATGTATATGCATGCTGCCTATGATACAGTGTACCCTTGTCACTGTTGAAAATGTATGATGGAAAAGAGGAAATCAAGGGGCGCACAGCTGAACACTATTGGTGTATTGATACTGATGGTGTCAATATGTTTTAGTGAACTTTCATAGGTGCTGGAAATGTGTGTCCATTAGATTATTTTGAAGAAAAGTTTTTCTCTGTAGGTATTTCAACACTTCTTTGTCTAAGGTAAGTTTTAATGCGCTTACCAGAGGTTACCTCAATCCTATGAGGGAAGATGTCAGCTCACTGAAGTTTATAGATGGTTCTTAGGCTCTCGTCAAGTTGGTATCCTGTGATCCTTTTTGAAGAAATCTTTGTGCCAATGGAAAATTCTATTTTCTTCTTGGTAGTAGTATCCTGCTTTTAATGGTAATCCTGGACTCTCTTGAGTAGGTATATTTGCCTGGTGTCGTTTGTTGAAAAGTAATGGAAATTCTTGGACTCTCTCTTTTCTTTTGGTGGTGAGGATCTTTACTTGTCTCAGGTCATCACAGGGGTCGTGGTGGAAAAAGAGAGACAAATACATAGCGTAATACCGTTTAATATAAAAGCAGAATTTATTATACAAGATAAAATATGCTTACATTTAGCACCCTCAATCAATATATGAGGTAAGATACAGGCAAGTTAAATATCCTGTTGTTTTTTGTTGCGGAACTGTGATATCTGGATAGGACAATATCTTTTTTATAAAGTACATATAATAGACTGTATTTAAAGATGGTGGATATTGCTGCAGTAATAAGAGTTAGCAACCCTATATCAAAGTTATGTTTGGAACACAAAAAGTTTGTATATTACTCGATGCAAGGTGGTAATAGGTTGTATTTGAAATCGCAAGTATATTTATGCTTAAGTGTGGTCTTCTGTAGGTTTTGCAGTTATTAACAGATATGTTTTATAAAGCTTCTTAGTAGCGTAACCGCTATTAAGTTAAGGAGCCCAGTACTTTACCACCTTGTAGTGTAGTGTCTATTAGTAGAT
The DNA here is from genome assembly GCF_027579735.1 of Bombina bombina. NCBI lineage: Eukaryota > Metazoa > Chordata > Amphibia > Anura > Bombinatoridae > Bombina > Bombina bombina. Next base: position 128,443,334 of record NC_069508.1, read on the forward strand.
TTGAGGAGAAGTGATGCCGTAATTGAACAAGGAATGTCCGCCCGCTTTCTGTAAATCCTTACGCGTTTCGAAGTAATAACACACTTCTTCGTCAGAGGTTTGAAAAAGTATGAGCACAACCACTGTATTACAAACTCAGTACTCACAAGTGTGTTTGCACATGCAGTGCAATAATTGACAAGCCGAAGCTTCAGAGCCGCTCGGCTGACTCACTCAGGTCCGGTCAGCTGCTTGCAGCAATCACGCTCCTGTAATGTAAAGGAAGAAAAGTGCCCTTGGTGCAGATTACCCCGACCAATGTCGGACAAACAACAAATAACGATGAGCTTATACTCACAAGCAGATTTGCACAATCAGTGCAATATCGGGCAGACCGAATCTTTAAGAGCCGTTCGGCTGACTCCCCTTTAGGTATAACAGCTGTTTCCCGGAATGCTGAATGATTATTCAGGGCTGGCTGCTATTCTTGTAAACAAACTGCTCCAGGAGAGTCAAACACTCTTGCTATTCCAATTGGAGTCGGTAGAACAGGTATAAAACTTTTATTAAAAATTTTAAAAAGTTGCTTTGCAACGCGTTTCTCGGCTGCAATGCTGTTTCATCAGCTATTCATCGTTATTTGTTGTTTGTCCGACATTGGTCGCGTTGCAAAGCAACTTTTTAAAATTTTAATAAAAGTTTTATACCTGTTCTACCGACTCCAATTGGAATAGCAAGAGTGTTTGACTCTCCCTAGAGCAGTTTGTTTACAAGAATAGCAGCCAGCCCTGAATAATCATTCAGCAATCCGGGGAAACAGCTGTTATACCTAAAGGGAGTCAGCCGAACGGCTCTTAAAGATTCGGTCTGCCTGATATTGCACTGATTGTGCAAATCTGCTTGTGAGTATAAGCTCATCGTTATTTGTTTGTTTGTCCGACATTGGTCGGGGTAATCTGCACCAAGGGCGCTTTTCTTCCTTTACATTACAGGAGCGTGTTTGCTGCAAGCAGCTGACCAGACCTGAATGAGTCAGCCGAGCGGTTCTGAAGCTTCGGCTTGTCAATTATTGCACTGCATGTGCAAACACACTTGTCAGTACTGAGTTTGCAATACAGTGGTTGTGCTCATACTTTTTAGGATTATGTGCACCAGAGCAGTTCTTCTTTGTCTTTATTCCAGTACAAGGGATACTGTCATTTTTTGTGGAGAGAGCTGCTATCCTTTTGGGTCCCTTCGGATCATCATATATCTCAAATTGTGACATCATTGGCACCTATGGGCATTTGATTTCATATCACTTGCACTAAGGACTGTGTTTAAGTATATATATTAGTTTATACTATATACTTGCAGTTGATTTGGTACATATTTTCAAGTGAACAATTTATACCATTTGTAAGGATAATATTATTATTATTAATTCTTTTGAATTTGATTATTATATTATTATATTTTTATAACATACTATAATTTTTATAAAAAACTTACTAAAGGGAGATCAAGAAGAAACTTACTCTGAAAGAATACACTTATAGCACTCTAGCTGGCTTGAAAATTACTTTTAGAATTAACTCAAACAATCAGCAACAAACTAAACAAGTGGGGCATAAGATTATACCACTACTGCAATTTGCTTTTAAAACCTGTCAGGTTTATTGTGATAGATAAGGATACGCAATGTGCCTCTGAAGAATCATAGTAGGCTATTTTTCACACTATTTGACACTTCAATACAATAGTGGGCGGTTTTAAATTGGGTATTTTACAATAAAAACTACTCTGCTTACGGGAGAAAGATAAACAGGATTAAATCCCATACATTGTTTCAATACACGAGCAACCAAGATCTATATATTAAAATGACTTCACTATAGGTAAATAATATTAGTTCAAAGGTGGCATTAATAAATAAGTACTGCCGTTGGTATTTTTCTCCCTTGTGTTTATATAATTTATATAACAATTTTATATTATTACACCAGATTAAGATCCAATTATCCATCTTACAAGGAGTAGCATAAAATAGGCGCACCTCATTCTTTTCGGACACACCACTACTTTGTGCGGTCCTATTTTTTCTGTCATATATGTACATATATGAAGAAGGTCACTCTATTAATTGAATTGATCCTAACATCAATTTAACTGTTGGTTGTTGATTGATTTGTTTTTCATTTACAATTATTATTGTATTGTGAGTAAGGGGGTTAATTAATTCCCCTATAAAAGGGGTAATCCTTTTTGCATACGATAGGATTTAGGCGTTTAGACAATGGCCTCTATTTAACAAAGGTCTTGCGGACCTGATCCGACAGTGTGGATCAGGTCCGCAAGACCTCGCTGAATGTGGAGAGCAATACGCTCTCCGTATTCAGCATTGCACCAGCAGCTCACAAGAGCTGCTGGTGTGCAACGCCGCCCCCTGCTGACTCGCGGCCAATCGGCCGCCAGCAGGGAGGTGTCAATCAACCTGATCGTACTCGAGTACGATCGGGTTGAATTCCGGCGATGTCTGTCCGCCTGCTCAGAACAGGCGGACAGGTTTTTGGAGCAGCGGTCTTTATGACCGCTGCTTCATAACCTGCGGTTTCTGGTGAGCCTGAAGGCTCGCCAGAAACATGGGGCATCAAGCTCCATTCAGAGCTTGATAGATAGGCCCCCATGTGTGTTAAAGGAAACAAGGGTGATTTAAGACATTGTTCTGACAGTCTTAAAGAATGTGCCATCAAGAGATACATGACCCTGCTTTTGGTACTTTGCGGTTCTTATTGGCTTCAAATATGCTTTTGCTAATTTGTATTTCATTGATTTTGTTACAAGACCTACTTATCTCTCCATGTCATTTTTGAGCAGACATAATGCATTATTGAATTCAACACCGTAGTGTTATACCTTACCCAAGTCATCTTGATATGCATCAGCTTGCTGATCTGATATATCATTGTGAAACTTGTGGTTTTTAGGGAATGTTACCAGGTGTGTGTGTAGTGGCATATTTATTATTTATGCTTCCTAGGCACTTCAAATTCTGATGTCACACATTTTGCTGAACTAGCATATCAATAGATAATGCATTATCAATTTTATGTCAAAAGGAAAGAGGAAATGTATACAGAACAGTATACAAAGCCTTTGTCTTTAGGCACTAAGGTATGACCAATTGATGCATTGTTACAATGCATACAGTATAGTGAATTTAAAAAATCCTATTGTATAAAAGGCCAAGTGTGTTTGTTCGAGAGCTGTCATGCGCAGGTAGAGACAGCACGAGGACAAACACACCTGGCCTTACCTGACAATCCATGCTGTTTGTGGCAAAAGTGGGCGTGGCCGGGCGGAAGAGTGGGCATGGCCGGCAGGAGAGTGGGCATGGTCGGCGCAACAGAGAGTGGAGAGAAATAGAAAGAGAGGGGGAGAGACAAAAAGAGATAGGAAAGAGCTGAAGAGAGGGGACAGTGCAGAAGAGAGGGGGGAGAAAGAGCAAAAGAGAGGGGAAAGAGCAGAATAGAGGGAAAAGAGAGAAAAAGAGGGGGAGAGAGAGCAAAGGAGAGGGGGGGAGAGAGAGAAAAAGAGAGGGGGGAGAGAGAAAGAGAGTGGGGAGAGAAAGAGCTAAAGAGAGGGGAGAGAGAGCAAAAGAGAGGGGAGTGAGACAGAGCAAAAGAGAGGGGGGAGAGTAAAGAGTGAGTGCAAAAGAGAGGGGGGGGAGAGAGAGCAAAAAAAAGAGAGAGAGAGAGGGAGAGAGAGGGAGAGAGAGCAGAAGAGAGGGGGGAGCGCAAAAGAGAGGGGGGGAGCGCAAGAGGGGGGAAAGAGAGCACAAATGAGAGGGAGAAAGCGCAAAAGAGAGAGGGAGAGAGCACAAAAGAGAGAGGGAGAGAGCACAAAAGAGAGGTGGGGAGAGAGCACAAAAGAGAGGGGGGAAGAGAGAGGCAAGGGGGTGGGACCTCTTGTACTGCAAAAAATGACCCGTGTGAGAACGGGCTTTAGGACTAGTATATATATATATACTATTTAGTTCATCACACAATACACATATTTAAACTATGAAGACATTCTTGAACTCATATAAAAAAAAAACTGTGCCAGTACTAACTATTTCAAACATATTTGCATTGATGCCAATCTTGTCATCAGATATCATATAGTTATTGATATTAGCATGGATATCATCGACTTCAGCGATCACAAAGCAGTTTCTCAGGCTTTCAGCACCATTTTGCACTTATTGTTTTGGAGTTGATAAAGTAAAAAACTGCATTTTCTACATGTTCGCTAGTACAGTATTCCAAGATGAATTGGAGTAATTATGTTATAAAGCATGTGCAATACAATCTGAAATGCCATAGATGCCATTTTAAATGTATATAAATATATGGGGGCCTCTCTATCAAGCTCCGAATGGAGCTTGATGCCCCCGTGTTTTCTGGCGAGCCTGCAGGCTCGCCAGAAACAGCAGTTATGAAGTAAGCAGCGGTCATAAAGAATGCTGCTCATAACCCTGTCCACCTGCTACCGAACAGGAATCGCCACAATTCAACCCGATCGAGTACAATCGGGTTGATTGACACCCCCTGCTGGCGGCCGATTGGCCGCGAGTCTGCAGGGGGCGGCGTTGCATCAGCAGCTCTTGTGAGCTGCTGGTGCAATGTTAAATGCGGAGAGCGTATTGCTCTCCGCATTTAGCGAGGTCTTGCGGGACCTGATCCGCACTGTCGGGATCAGGTCCGCAAGACCTTTAATAAATAGGGGCCGTGACTTGCTTCTTTAAACCTATAATACTTGCTATTGTATAGTTGTATATGTATATTTATGTAAAGGAAATAAAACACAAAATGATTGTTTGTGATTCACACGGAGCATACCATTTTTAGAAAGTTTACAATTTACTTCTATTATCAATATGCTTCGTTCACATGATATTCTACCTAGGAAGGCATCTGGAGCACTAATTGGCAGGAAATAGGGCTGCCATTAAGTGCTCTTGCAAATAGGTAACATTCTTGCAAAACTGCTGCTATATAGTGCCCGCAGGAATGGGCGGTTTATAAGCATTTTCCCCTGCTTTTCAACAAAAGATACCAAGAAGAAGAATTGATAAAATAAGTAAATTAGAAAGTTGTTTAAAATCACAGTCTGTATCTGACTCATGAAATAAAAAATTGTGTTTCATATCCCTTTAATAGATAATACATGATATCTTATAAGCTAATGAAATCAGCAGGAAACGCAAGCAAACCGAAATCGCAACCGCAAAAAATTTAGAAAACAATGTTTATCAATCATGTTCTCATTTGTGTGGTTACAATCTACAGTAATTATCTTCTTATATGAAATTTTATCAGCAATCTTGTCTTCGTGATCAGGATTTAGCAGTTTTCATTCTGTGTTGTTTATTGGCAAAAAAGATCTTTTGCTCAAGTTTTTACAGAAAAAAGAAGGTCCAAAAAGGGTTTTATGAAAAACGTTACAGCAGCTAGAACGTCAGGGCTCCATCTTCTAACAGAAATAAAAATTTGCAAAAAGTAAAACAACTTTTGTACGGTGAGGTTTGGAAATTTTAGCAGCATTTTACACCTCCTAACTTAGCATTTTTCTTTTTGATTTAAGATGGAAAATCTCACCAAGGGCCATTTAGCTCTCCCACTCACTTTAACTTTGATAGACGGAGGCTTTTTGCACGTCGGGTTGTGCTCATATTACAAGTTAAAAGTTAAAATATATCTATATATTTTACTGTATGTTAAATAATTCTTAATAATTTTAATATTTTATATGTAAAATTCTAATAATGAGCCTTAAGATTACTATGTTTTTTGTGTCTGCTAAAACTGTCCCTTTAAGATCTAAATCACGAAACACAATGCTCAAAGTCCATCCTTTTAACATTCTATGTTCTTCACATACAAAATAATGCACTTTTTATTATTACATATATATTTTACATATATCTGAAAATGTTCATGTAAAATGCATGAGCATGACATATTAAAAAATGTCCACAATTTAAATAATTCATGTGCATGCCTTAATGATTGGCGCGTGTGCACAAAATAGTTAAATTGTGGATAAGAAATGTGTCACAAACAATGCAGTTACATTGTGCTCAGGAATAAACTGTTTCATGCACATGATATAACTGTAATAATGAGGGCCCCCCCGGTCTCCTCCTCCCTTAGGCATGAGTACCAACATGATTGCGTAATACCAACAGGTTAGTGACAGGAATGTCAGATGAGGAAATGGCTGTGGATGAATGAAAACCCCCTAGAATATAGGGTGAACCAGCATGATGATATTTTGATATCTTGGTATAACACACTGCTGGAGCCCTGCCAAAGATAAAACACACTGTTCCTTGCTCATTTTGTACAAGAGAGGCAACAAACCACACAGAGTAACTGATTTGTGTAGCTGCATTGTTTGGGACACTTATTTCTTTCATACAGATGATGAGAGTTCATGATCTAATACTCCTGGGAATTACTCTTCCCTACCGCTAGGAGGAGACAAAAATTCTTAAACCCCAAAAACTCTATAAAACCACAACCACCTCACCAGTACCTCAGTCTTTACTTTGCTTCCACTGGAGGTGGTCGAAGAATGAAGCTGTGCATTTGATTTTTCAGAGTGAGGGTTTCTCAAATTGAATTGAGTACCATTTTCCCCTCAGTGTACAATTGCTTGTCAGAGGGATGTATCTGGAGTATTGGAAGTGACACATTCATCTGTGGGGATTTAATCACAAGCCTTGCTATGGGGGTCGCAGGGACTTGTCCTTTGCCTCTGCCTGTTGGTTCCTCGATTATACTCCTATAACAGGTTCCTCTGCTGATATTTTTTTAGTACTAGTTTTGGTTTCCTACTGGTTTCCGCCAGTATCAGAGTGCCTTTGGTAAGTATTATATTTTTTTTATACTTGGAACATCTAAGCCGTGTAGGTTATCAATATATATTATTGTATATGTGCATAGCCTTGGGACAGTTATATATATATATTATTTGATATTTTCCCCTTTTAAAAGTGTTAATATGTTTATTTGTAACCACATATTTTTTTTTCTCACGTGTACCTATTTTGGAGACCGTATTTTGATACATGCTAGTTTTTTCACTGTGCGTAACATTTTATGACGCATGTTGATGCATGCAGGCCATCAGGTACTGTTTGGCACCCTTTTCTATTATTTACGCAAGTTTGACACGCGTCTCAAGTGTGCTATCTGGATATAAGATGTACTTAACTTCTATTAGATATTTTTTTAAATTGGAAGAACTATTTTTAAATGGGCATGTTATCATTTACATTTATGTTTCTGCCTTTAACATTATTATTATTTTTTCTGCACTTATGGAGCTTTGTAATTGTGTCCCCAAATCTGCCTTGGAAGCTGGGTCATTTGTACATTTTACTTCCATTGTTAAATGTTATATGCTAAGGTATGCCCTTCAACAATCGTATGCAATAAATGTATTAATGTTCTGACAATTACTACTATCGTTATTGTTTCAATGGGTATTATTGCTCCTTCTGTTTCTGTTTGTTCCTTTCAGTAGGTATATATTACGTTTACTCCTGGAATTGAGAACTTCACTCGAACAACAGTGCTGAATGTTGATGGCCATGCCTCCTCACAAGTAAGCGTAAAAGGTCAGTTCAAAATTTACCTTCTACTAGTTCTTAGCCTGTTTAGGTTAATGTTTCAAGTTATGGGTCTGTTGTTTTATGTTAAGAATACAGGGAGTGCAGAATTATTAGGCAAGTTGTATTTTTGAGGATTAATTTTATTATTGAACAACAACCATGTTCTCAATGAACCCAAAAAAACTCATTAATATCAAAGCTGAATAGTTTTGGAAGTAGTTTTTAGTTTGTTTTTAGTTATAGCTATTTTAGGGGGATATCTGTGGTGTGCAGGTGACTATTACTGTGCATAATTATTAGGCAACTTAACAAAAAACAAATATATACCCATTTCAATTATTTATTTTTACCAGTGAAACCAATATAACATCTCAACATTCACAAATATACATTTCTGACATTCAAAAACAAAGCAAAACAAATCAGTGACCAATATAGCACCCTTTCTTGCAAGGACACTCAAAGCCTGCCTTCCATGGATTCTGTCAGTGTTTTGATCTGTTCAACATCAACATTGCGTGCAGCAGCAACCACAGCCTCCCAGACACTGTTCAGAGAGGTGTACTGTTTTTCCCTCCTTGTAAATCTCACATTTGATGATGGACCACAGGTTCTCAATGGGGTTCAGATCAGGTGAACAAGGAGGCCATGTCATTAGATTTTCTTCTTTTATACCCTTTCTTGCCAGCCACGCTGTGGAGTACTTGGACGAGTGTGATGGAGCATTGTCCTGCATGAAAATCATGTTTTTCTTGAAGGGATGCAAACTTCTTCCTGTACACTGCTTGAAGAAGGTGTCTTCCAGAAACTGGCTGTAGGACTGGGAGTTGAGCTTGACTCCATCCTCAACCCGAAAAGGCCCCACAAGCTCATCTTTGATGATTACCAGCCCAAACCAGTTACTCCACCTCCACCTTGCTGGCGTCTGAGTCGGACTGGAGCTCTCTTGCCCTTTACCAATCCAGCCACGGGCCCATCCATCTGGCCCATCAAGACTCACTCTCATTTCATCAGTCCATAAAACCTTAGAAAAATCAGTCTTGAGATATTTCTTGGCCCAGTCTTGACGTTTCAGCTTGTGTGTCTTGTTCAGTGGTGGTCGTCTTTCAGCCTTTCTTACCTTGGCCATGTCTCTGAGTATTGCACACCTTGTGCTTTTGGGCACTCCAGTGATGTTGCAGCTCTGGAATATGGCCAAACTGGTGGCAAGTGGCAATCTTGGCAGCTGCACGCTTGACTTTTCTCAGTTCATGAGCAGTTATTTTGCGCCTTGGTTTTTCCACACGCTTCTTGCGACCCTGTTGACTATTTTTGAATGAAACGCTTGATGTTCGATGATCACGCTTCAGAAGCTTTGCAATTTTAGAGTGCTGCATCCCTCTGCAAGATATCTCACTATTTTTTACTTTTCTGAGCCTGTCAAGTCCTTCTTTTGACCCATTTTGCCAAAGGAAAGGAAGTTGCCTAATAATTATGCACACCTGATATAGGGTGTTGATGTCATTAGACCACACCCCTTCTCATTACAGAGATGCACATCACCTAATATGCTTAATATGCTTAATTGGTAGTAGGCTTTCGAGCCTATACAGCTTGGAGTAAGACAACATGCATAAAGAGGATGATGTGGTCAAAATACTCATTTTGCCTAATAATTCTGCACTCCCTGTATTCATTCTCTTTTTAAGGGAAAATTTTTGCTTTCTTACTTACGTTAGAGGTTTAATAATCCGAAAGCAGATGAGAATATGTACTAGTTAAGGGCCAGATACTAGTGGAGAGCTTCAAGAAAGCGATATTTGCGCTCCACTGTTTAATACCAGCACAAGCTAATGTGTGCTGGTATTACAAATTAACAGCAATGCGAACGCGAGCTCGTGTTCACATTGCTGGGAAGCATTGCGCTCATGAGAGCGCGTTTTCCATAGGCGTTTCCATAGGCTCCAATGGGAGCCTCGTTCTGATGCTCAAGCAAAGGGTTAAGTAGCACAGAGATGGGCAGCTTTTTTAAATATATATGTATATGCTGATATGCTTATATTCACATATTAACACATAATTATATAGGTATATAAGCATATGTAAAGGCACTTTTCAGTGCCGTTTTTTCTAACACCCCACTCCACCAACTTTAGGACCCAAAAATTGCCTAGTGCCGTTGTTTTTTATTAAAAAAAAATCTCCTTTTTTTAATTGAAATCTATAATACCCTCTATTTTGGGACACTATTAAAATATTAACCAGGTGATCGGATCTCTGGTTAATTATCTGAGCTCTAACTGCTACCGCAAGCTCACGGTACCAATAAATAGCCACTTGTAATGGCTGGTTAATTATCGTGCACACACAAATGGGCCAATTCACTGTTTGCGGATCCACAATAATTTAGCGTCCATATTATATACTGTTTATTCCCTTGGTGTATTTTTTGTCCCTGTTGCAATTTTCTGAGATTATAACCTTTTTCTTTACAGGGTTTAAGAATTTGTATCCTTTTCTGGCTTCTGTTACTGAGCTTTGGAAAGCTATTCCCAAAGTGGTTGGGGCCATTTTTATTCTGGCTTTATGTACAACATCCTTTGGAAGATAGTTCTTCCTTTATAGTCCCTTTAGTTAGGAACTTTATTTTCTTCCTTAGGAGGGCTTATTGAAGCGAGTTATATTTTAAGTCCAGGATCTTTATTTGCTGATGTAGCTGTTATTTTATCTTTGTCTTTCTGGGCAGTTTTCTTTTGATTACTGCCAGTGAGTTTTTATTAAACGTGTTACACGCATGTTGTTTAAATGTGCCAAAAGCTTTCTTTTGTCATCTTTCATTAATGCCCGATTTATCATTATTATGCCACTGGACTTTGCTATATGCAGACAAGTGTATTTATCATTTCACAAGCATATCACTAGAAAGCTGTGCAAATACCACCTCTTGCTCACAGCCAGCCAATCGGCTGCTAGCAGGGGCTGTCTATCATTCCAATCGTATTAGATCAGGATGATTTAAATATGGATGATTTTGAGCCTGAACAAAACTCCGAAGCAGCTTTCGCTGCTTGATAAATTGAGTTCCTATGTCTTTAGCTGTCTTTCTAGAAGCACATTAATTAGACTATTGGTCTGCTGACATGATTTCTAAATTCCAGACTTTTATTTCTTTCTTTTCACAGAAAGATGTTATTGGGTTTGTTAAGGAACTTTTCTTCCTCAGTACTAGTAGTCCAGGGCGTATTCAAAGCTCAGATTAGTGTTTGTCCCTTTTATCTGAACAGGGCTCACAAAACTTTTACTTTTGTCAAGTATCAGGTAGCCTCTGGTTCTGTCTGGAAATAATAGAATAGTATTTGCTTTATGTTAATTGCCTTTTTTCTGGATTTTAACACTATACCCTCTGCTTGCAAGGCTGCAAAGTTAGATACCAGGCTAATATATTTGCACTGGGGTATGTTGACAGGGTCAGTGCCCATTAGTTAATTTGGAATAGTTCTAAGATATCCCCCATCCAAGTTTGCATGTAGGTGCAGCCTTCAATCCGTAGGCTTTGGTTTTCCTTTTCTACGAAGCTTGGTTTTAGTCTGTTCAGGTTCCTTGGATTCATATTATAGTCTCAAGGATATCAATCATTTAAGATTGAGGCCTCCCAAGGCTGACTTGTGGCTCAGTGGTAGAACTCTACAATACAAACCAGCAGTTTCTGGGTTCAATACCCTGCTTTGGCCTGTGACAGTTTACTATACCCTTAGGTTAGTCCTTGAGCTTAGCTTTCTAAAGATTTCCTTTAAAGGGAATTTTTTCTGGTTAATGTTCCTAGGAACCCTGAAAGGCTCAGGTAAATGGGAACCCCATCCTAATCTTTGTTCTAAAAGGAAACAGATCAATTTCAGATCTATCCTGATCTAGTAACTTTGATTAGGTTTCTCAAGTTTCTACTTTCAAAATGGAAACTATTCAGACTATTCTGTGAAGTCAGTTTATGTCCTCAATAGATTTTAAGGATGCTTACCTTTATGTCTTATTTTTAGGAATGTCATCAGTTTCTGAGATTAGCTTTTTTGGACAAGATTTTTCAGTTTGTTGCTCTTCAATTTGGTCTGGCTACAGCTCTCTGAATATTCTCCAAGGTTCTGGATACCCTCTTATCTGTAATCAGTTATCATGTTTGCAGTGCTTTAATTTGTTTTCCTGGGCAGAAGCTTATTGCTATTTGATTTCTGCAGTTTCTTATTCTAGGACTGAATAAATGGAAAGCAGTTTTTCTCAGTCCTTACTTTTTTCATCTGGAAGAGTGTTCTCTTAATTTGTTTATGGTCTATCACATTATAGATCTTTGAGGTCACTATTTATATTTCTGATGGCTTTCTAGTTAAATCTCACAATTAGAAAGACAAAAGAGCTAAGTAAAGGAATCTAAGCTCGTCTCATTCTATCTCTTCCCAAAAGATAAATAAATGCAAAGCACAACAATTACAAGTTGTAGAGATGGAACCCTAAAAAGCACAGATGCCAGGAGGATACATTAAATGGTATATTAATTTATTCTAATAAATAACATAAATGGAACTTGTCTACATGCAGATAGGGATGTCTCCCTTAAAAATGTCTTATAAGGACAGTCAGTAAAATTCGGATGGAAACAACATCCATGTTAAAGTTTCGTAATCATAGGTTATATAACCATATTCAACAAATGGTGAGTTTCCAATCCTGCACACCCACACTACTGAGCTCAAATTACTAGTATTTTCTGTATTTCACTAGGAGAGCACATATATATGAAGAAATGATGAAGAGGCTATATAACGAGCAAAGTCACCTTCTGGGTCTTTAGAGGTAGTGAGTTAGTCAATGCTTCTGTGTGTGAATTCAGTCCGGTGTTCTGTCGAGAACTCCAATACATCGAAAACTCCAATTTGACGTCACTTCCAGTATTTCCATACATCTGATTGGTCCGTGTCCAGTGAGTGACAGGATTTACCAACCAATCAGATAGGCCCTGTAATCGCCTATCTTCACTATCTATTTTGCCTCCACCTGGGGGGTTCAAGGGGGGCAAACCCCCCCTTGTAATCCCCATTCCACAAGGTTTACTTGGGGTTATGCAAAAGGTCTGTGGTGGCCCCCCCAGACAGAGGCAAAACAGATATTAAAATAAAAGAGTCACTGGAAGTGACGTCAGATTGGCGTTCTTGACAAATTGGAGTTCTCGACAGAACAGCGGCTAGATCAGATAAAAACAGGTAGCTTACCAGCCGCTTCTTTTTGGATATCAAAAACTGCTTCACTTACAGAGACCCGCTTGATCAAAGTAGATTGGCTACTTTGTTGGACACATCAAGCATGTTGTAGATGCTGAGAAACAACGACTGTTGCATCAATGTCCCTTTCCCTTTGTTCACTCAATGAAATCCACAGGGTAATAGCAAATAAGAAACAAGAAATATTGGTTGGTAAACCTCAATTTATTTAAGGTTGAAATGCAGGAGATCTCAGAGTGGGAGTTATAGGAGAAAAGTGGGATTTCAATCTTGCATTCATTGTGTGGTTCATTCAATTTTCTACTGTACAAAACTGCAAGAATATAGTTCATAATGTTTCCTAATACCTAATATTAATATACAAAATATCAAAACTAAGTGATAATGATCAAAATATTTTGACAAAACTTTATAATAGTGTATAGAGGAGGTTACGAAAGCCTGTGTCACCCTGGGAGGTTCCCAGTTGGTTTGTTTGAAAGCATTCATTGTGTGGGTGCTGGTTTAGGGTCCCAGGAAGGGGGAGACCTTGTCGTGGTCCTGGGCTTGATCCTTTGGCGCCAAATGTAACTGACTTCCCCCAGTTTTGCTTTTAAACATTACTGTGAATCTGCTGGCGAGTGCAAGGTTTTTCTGTGTGTTGTGTTAATAATGTTTGTAATGCTTCCCTGCGGGCCTGTCACCCAGGCTGCTCTGGGGTTAACTGCCTGGGTTGCTGTGAACTTTGCAGCTGTCTGTCAGTGTTCAGGGCTGTGGAGTTTGATGTGGCTTAGGGTGTGTACCCAATCCAGTCTGTGAGTGTGGTCCATTCCTGTGTTTTGTATTTACATAGGGGAGGTTACAAAAGCCTGTGTTACCCTGGGAGGTTCCCAGTTTGTATGTTTGGATGAATGCATTGTGTGGGTGCTGGTTTAGGGTCCCCAGGAAGGGGGAGAACTTGTGTTGTCCTGGGCTTGAGCCTTTGGCGCCAAATGTAACTGACTTCCCCCAGTTTTGCTTTTAAACATTACTGTTATTTATGTTATTTTATTATTTTAACAGGATGGTTTAGATAAGGGTTTATTCACCAGTTCTTTGAAGAGTGAGATTTATGTCCTTATTTGTTATGTTCCATAAACAAATTGCTAATATTCCTGACATTCATGGTTTAGTCTTAGGGGCCGATTTATCAAGGGCCAAATGGCCCCTGATACCCCTGTTTCTGCATGAGCCTTCAGGCTCACCAGAAACAGCAATTATGAAGGCAGCGGTCTTAAGACTGCTGCTCCATAACTGGTCGCTGCCTCTGAGGCTGCGGACATCAATCCGCCTGATCCTATAAGATTGGGTTGATTGATACCCCCTGCTTGGGACGATTGGCTGCGTATCTGCAGGGGGCGGCATTGCACAAGCAGTTCACTAGAACTGCTTTTACAATGTTAAATGCCAACAGCGTATGCCGTCCGCAATCAGCAATGTCGGTCGGACATGATACGCTACAGCGTATCATGTCCACCAGACTTTGATAAATCGTCCCCCTTAGTCTGGCCTAGAATTAAGCCTCTTATTATCCAATTTGTCCCCTTTGAACTTTAATTTGGTCTTAAGGATTTTGCAGGTTCCTCCTTTTGAGCCTATGCATCAGGTGGATATTAACCTTTTTTTCTGGAAGTTTTGTTTCATTTAACTATATTATGTTAGAAGAGTTTCTACTTTATTCTTTTATTATGTTTCTCTTTATCTTATTTAGGATACTGTTATGTTTTCTGACAATATAAGTTGGGACATTGGTGTTCCTTCTTTAAAGGGACATTAAAACCAAAAATGTTCTTTCATGATTCAGATAGAGAATACAATTTTTAAACAAAATTCGAATTTAATTCTATTATCTAACTTGCTTCATTCTGTAGATATCCTTTGTTAAAGAAATAGCAATGCAAATACCAATAAGTGAGAACAGCGCTAACTAAAAGCTACAGATTGAGGTTCCAGAGGAAATTTTGCGGTAGCAACTATTTAATAAAAGTTAATACAAAAATATATCTCCTAAAAAACATGTGTTAAAGACATATACATGGGACGTCTCCTAGACAAAAATACATGTGACTTTGTAATCTTAGATAAAAAACTCCCTTCAGGGGCTAAAATAAAACATTAATAATAAGATAAAAAAGATAGCAACAATCGTTCCTCTTAGTATAGTGGAGACCAAATAGGAAACAATAGCAACAAAGTCAATGGGACATCCGTATCTTGTTGTGTGTTCCGTTACAGAGTCACTGATTATCTCGTAGCCAGTTAAGGAATTGGTTAAAGCTCAAATGAATATTCCAACAGGATTAGCAATAGGTATATTACCTTACTGGAACGTGTCCTGGCATATGTGCCGTTGTTTCAAACCTGCGTGATTCCTATCCCCTTTACGGTATATACCGCAACCAAAGGGGACTTGGTGTCTGAAAAAAGTATTACCTTTAAACTTCGGCACTTTTAGAGTGGATCACTGCAGCAGGTTATAACGGCGGGCATCTAGTTGGTGTCTTCTCTCCTCCGTGTGCCTGGGATCGTGGAAGTCACGTGACTTACTTCCGCACCCTCAGAGGGTGATGATAGGATCCTCTGCAGTGTTACAGCTGGTCCTCTTTGATAGCAGTAATCACTAGTAGTGATTTCTCCAGATTGCCTTACTGGGGATAATAGCAAGATTGATTGGATCCTCGGCAGTATATAGCTGGTCCTCTTTGGTAGCAATTGTATCGCTAGTAGCGATTTCTCCAAGAATATCCTTACTGGGGATAGTAGCAGGGTAGATAATGTCACAAGTAAAAACAAACTTCTTTGCATATACTTTGTTCGCCTCCCTCTCTTTGGTCCGTGCACTGGACCCTATAGTACAGATATAGGAGTCGGTCTTGAAACAAAGTATAACAGATAATGTCTGGTAAAGTTTACCAAATTGTCAGCTGTTTTTGCGGGGCTAATACACTTGGAGTGGGTACAGTCCTGGTCTGTTTCAGCTAGATTAGGTTGCTTTTTCTAAGGCACTTCTATCTTTCTCTTTGTGCCTAAAGAAATAGCAATGCACATGGGAGAACCAATCACACAAGGCATCTATGTGCAACCACCAATCAGCTGCTTCTGAGCATATCTAGATATGCTTTTCAGCCAAGGATATCAAAAGAATGAACAAATTAGATAACAAAAGTAATTAGAAAGATGCTTAAAATTGCATGCTCTCTCTAAATCATGAAAGGAAAAAATATGGGTTTTCATGTCCCTTTAAGTCTTATCCCTTGGAATTTTCCAAGTCTCTTCACGTTTTGGATTCTGTTTGAGCTTTGTAGTGTTATTATTATTATTATTATCAGGTATTTGTAGAGCGCCAACAGATTCCGCATCGCTGTAAACATAGTCGGTATACAAGATAGCTTTTGTAGGGATCAAGTGAGTAGAGGGCCCTGCTGAAAGTTTCACTGTTGTAGTCGGCTCTTATGAAGGTGAACTGCAAACAGCTGGGCTCATAGGCTTACATTCTAAGTGGTTCAAGGGGAAAGAAATGGCGTTAGAAAGGTTAGTGTTGGTTGCAAGCATCCCTGAATAGTAGAGTTTTTAGGGAGCGCTTGAAGCTGTTAAAACTAGGGGAGAGTCTTGTGGAGCGAGGCAGGGGAGTTCCACAAGATGGGGGCCAGTCTGGAGAAGTCCTGTAAATGGGAATGTGAGGAAGTAACAAGAGTGAGAGGAGAGGAGGAGATCCTGAGCTGATCAAAGGGGACGGAGGGAGAGTATCTTGAGAAAAGTTCTGAAATGTAGGGGGGAGCAGTGCAGTTGAGAGCTTTGTATGTCAGAGTGAGGATTTTGTGTTTAATCCTAGAGGCAAGAGGAAGCCAGTGAAGGTATTGGCAGAGAGGGTGCAGCAGATGAAGAGCGACGAGTAAGGAAGATGAGCCTGGCAGAGGCATTCATAATGGATTGTAAAGGAGCTATGCGGCAGCTAGGTAGACCAGAGAGGACGGAGCTTGCAGTAGTCGAGGCGGGAAAGGATGAAAGAGGGGATTAAAATCTTAGTTATATCTTGTGTAAGGAAATGTCTAATTTTTTAGATGTTTTTTAAGGTGGAAGTGACAGGCTTTAGCAAGGACTGAATGTAAGGAGTGAAGGAAGATCTAAGTCAAGTGTGACCCCAAGACATCAGCATGCGGGGTAGGGGTAATGATGGGAATTATCAACAGTTATAGAAATTTTTAAACTACTAAGGTTTTCAGACAAACTTTTAGTTTGTTCCTTTTGCTGGTTCTATGAAGTACAGACAATTTCTGCTGTTTCTTTGGCTTCTTGGTTGAAGCTTTGAGTCATATAGTTTTTTGGAGGCACATTTGCCTCCACCTAGATGGCTTTTTGCTCATTCTTTTCAGACAAGTTGCCATTTCTTCTGTTTTTGGTCTTCTTTGCATATTTTTTTCTACCAATTAAATGTTTTTGCTTGTCCTCAGGTAGCCTTTGGTAGGTTGTCTTTCAGGCAATATCTCAGGTTAATTTATTTTTGCCTGTTGATTATTTTTTTATTGCATTTTTAGGCTCTATTGGGGTTGTGGATTTAGTGTCTCAGTAAATAATATGTTTTTTTAATCCCACCCATTTCTGTTATTACTTGTGGACTCCACAACTTGGGTATTAGTTCCCAGGAGTAATAATTTGTGGACTCTCACTACTGTATGAAAAAAAAAAACATAATTTATGCTTACCTGATAATGAATTCATCCAGTTTGTTGCATCTAATCATGGATTTAGTTGCTAGAAAATGATACATTTGACAATTAAGGACATTGTTCAAGAGAAAACAATAAAAGGGCGTATGAAGACATTTTTGAAGAGTTACTCTATCCTTAAAAAGCTGCTGTCAGCTTATTGGATGATCTGGTGTACTGGGAGACCTTGTAAGAGCATGGAACACTAAGTTTAAGCATCTTGATAAGGGCCAGTATCGGCTGAAACGCGTAGATGCGGTATTAACTCCCTATTTTTTGGGAGTATTGGAATATACTATCTTTTATAACAGACCGCTCTGTGTAATAACAGACTGCCAAAACAGGAACATTCACAATGAACTAAGCACACACAGGAAATTGATGATTCCAGGCTGATCAGTTGGAGGACATTGGACACGAGACCACTAACTGCAGAAGATGAAAGATAGACTCACTGAGTTAGGACACCGGAGCTGCAATGCCAAAAATCTTAAGTAGACACTGGATTGCAAGGTAATCCGTCTAAGTACAACACAGGGTCCTTAAACTAAGAGGTACGCCTTTCAAAACACTTTAGTTCCCATACCTTTGAGAACTTTCAACTAGGAACGGTGAGTGTGTTTGGCCAAGGCATAGCAGCAGTTGATTTTTGCTATAATAACAAACATTACCCAGTTATACTGGATTTCTGGAGTTTAACCATTATTTTTAAGAAGATTGTTCTAATCAGAGTTTTTTTATTGATTTTTTTGGCATTTTATTGAATGTATGATTGTATATGTCTAATCACCGGGAGTCTTTTGCAACATTGTATATGTATATATATATATAAATATATTTTTATATATATATATATATATATATAATATATATATATATATATATATATATATATATATATATATATACACATTATTTTTTGGTCCAGTTGATGTTTATTTTTTTAGCACCGGGTTACAGGTTTTTACAAATTCATTTTATTTTGAATTGCTTCCAGGGACTTTTCTTGTTTTTGTCAATTGCAGGTATCACAGTTAGATAACAAGAGCATTTGAAATGGAGATTAAATATCACAGGTATTATCAAACACAATTGTGTTTCCTTCAGTAAGATTGTGATCATGTTGAGCAAAAGTGTCTAATCCTATTTCTCCAATATTGAAAAAAAAAGAATTTGTTATGCTGATTGGTGGCTGCACATATATGCCTCTTGTCATTGGCTCACCAGATATATTAGCTCCCAGTAGTGCACTGCTGTTTCGTCCACATAAGGATATCAAAAGAATGAAGAAAAATTGATAAAATAATTAATCCATGATAATATTCAAAAAGAAAGGAAATCCAGGCATCCCAGGTAATAAAAAATCAAAAGGCTTTATTCATCAATTTAAAAGGTTTAGTGACAGAGCTTCCAAGGAAAAAGAAAAACACGGTCTAACATGTTTCAGCCATTATGGCCGTAATCATAGACATACTGCTTCACATAGAAGGGGTGTTTTTATAGGGCTTCCCCTCCGCCCCCTTTAAAAACAATTAGTTTAACCATTTAACTACCAGCAGGCAAAATTCACATGCTATTTGTAAACAAAAAACGAGCAGTTAAACAATTGTTCAGCAGAAGTTTGGATACATAAAGTATGCACAATATACAGAATATACATATTGAATTAAATTATTGTTTATAGTTTTACCAAAAGTTCCTTATGCACATAATTCATATTACAATTTCTTTATTGTCCAAATTTCTATCAAAGCATATTTCTTATAAACCTAAGGAAATACATATACTTCCTATCACGTTCCCATTCCTCCATTCAAGTATAGAGACAATTTTTATAAAGAATATGTATTATATTCATATAGGTCCCTCATTCTATGATGGAAACAAAGAACATATACTATTGATATTAATTTTGATTTTAATTCTTATTCTTGTTTTTAAGATTATTTTTAAGAAAAAAAAAAGTAATGTTTGGATTTCTCTCCACAGCATTTATGACCATTTTATCTCAAATTACTATTAAGACAGTTAATTCCCAATAATTGATCACATCAAATTGTGAATTGAACCCTCCAGGAACCAGAGTTCTCAATTTGTGGATCCAATAGATCTCTTGTCTTTCCAGAATTTTTTGTTTACTACCTCCCCTACGTGGTGTATGTATTGACTCAATAGCATTCCATTTAAATGTATCCACTTGTTTGTTATGTACCTGAATGAAATGTCTAGATAAAGCTGAACAATGTATATCATTAGAGATATAACCTAGATGTCCTTTGATCCTGGTTCATATGTCCCTGGTGGTTAAACCTATATACTGTTTTTTTGTGTTCAGAGCATTCCACTAAGTAGATAACATATATTGAAGTGCAATTAACACAACCTCGAGTAGAGAAGGTTTCATCTGTTACATTAGACTTGAATCTTTCTCCTTGTTTAAGGTATGTACAAGACTTACAGCGGAGTATCCCACATTTGTAGGTTCCCCCAACATCCAACCAAGAGCTCCGTACACCCAAATTGGGTAACATACTCGGTGAAAGAATATTGCCAATAGTTAGATTTTTGGAGTATACAAAATCACAACCTTGCGGGGGCGGAGTCGGCCATCGCACAGTATGGCTGCAAAAAGCTAGAGCTCCGTGATACCGGACGCTTCCAAGCAACATCTTTCCCATTACAAAGGTGTTAGCCGAATTCCAGTAACAGATATCTACACCGGAACTCACCCGGAGCACAATGATCATACCCTGAGTGAGCTAACTTAACGGAAAGCTGCGCAACGCAGTAAGTGTAAGAGGACAGCACATCAACTTCGGCCTAGCTCTGCGACACGCCACAAGCCTGCACAGATGCGGTAAAAATATGACGACACCGGCAAAGGAAAAAGCCGAAGGTATGAAAACTTCAACACAAGCCTAAACACAATGGCATAACACCCCTCATAGAAATACACTAGATCCTAAGGGCCATGACATCGCCTTACAGAACAAAGGCACATTAGCACCCTGCTCAAGCCTAACATATTGCCACGTGGGAAGAAACTTTAGACAACGCATAATCTTACGCCACTGCTCCCTCCATCCCTGGGCAATGCAACTTTACAAAATGTGCACTTATTGAGGAGAGGCACACTCGCCCAGTATACCGCAGCCCATAGGGCACTGGACACCTTGCTATAGCGGAGCACCGCCATTATCACACGCGAGCAGGCCTGGGCCTATAACGCTGCATCACCACACGCAGCACAACATTCAGACACCAGACAACACGCTGAGCTACTCCTAGAGAAAACCACCCATCCCCTGAACAACATATAAAAATGACATCCAAAAGGATATCTAAGTCAGACAAGCCAGCGAAAACCCAGTCAGCTGCAACAACTAAACTTAACTTTTTCAAAGTGCTGGAAACTCCGGATCCAGAATCTCCCACATCACAAGATTCAGATGACATGCCACCAGCTACTAGACCTAACGCTCAAGGCACCCTATCAGAAGAACCCCTTACAAGAGCAGACATCGACAATCTCCCTACTAAGGCAGACTTTGCAACTTTAATCTCACAAGTGGGTAAAATGATAAAAGATGGCCTCAGAGAGGTCAAAAAAGAACTATCAGAGTTAGGAGAAAGAGTTGTACACCTCGAAGAGGACATTGACCAAATTTACAATAATACTGACATTCAAAACAGATCTTTTGAATCCCATGACACTCTAATTCAACAAATGCAAATACAATTAGAAGATCTGGACAACCGAGGCCGTCGCAATAATATCAGAGTGAGAGGTGTAACAGAGAAAATTGTGCCCAACCAAATTACACAACATCTGCAGGGACTTTTTAAATTTCTGTTAAGAGATGAAGAATTGCCAGACATGCCCATAGAAAGAGCCCACAGGGCACTGAGACCGAAGCCGCAAGATAACAAACCTCCTAGAGACATTGTCTTAAAAATGCAGGCATTCACAGACAAAGAGAAAATCATGGAAGCCTCCAGGAAACTACGCCAGATCACATACGAAGGGGATAATATTCAGATCTACGCAGATCTGAGTAGCATCACCCTTAACAGAAGGCGAGAAGCCAGATACCTAACCCTTCATCTACAAAACCTGAAGATTCCCTACAGATGGGGCTTTCCTTTTTGCATCAAAGTTCTGCAAGGTACGAACATAGCAATGTACAAATCACCTGACGACCTAGAAGAGTTCTGTAGCAAACTGAATATTCCACAACCCACACCACAACTTCTGGGAGGACCAGCACCTGAGAAACCAACAAGCTCTTCCAGCATGCCGAAACCCCAAAGGCCGACATGGAACAGAATAAACAGGAAAAGGACACAACCATCCAGTAGCCAATTCAACCCAGAAACCGATCCTACATGAACATACATAGCCACTGGTTTGCCTGTGGTAACTTGTATTACTCTTAATAATTGCTTGCCTTGCAGATATACCAACTCCAAGACTTTCCTCAGATACAGGTATAAGAACTTGACTCAGAATGTCTGCAGGTAAAGCAAGTGAGTGAGTACACCTAACTTTAAAGTTGTTTAGAAATTCGAAGCCACTAATATAATTGAAACACCTTGTTTAACAATATAGGAAGTGATCTATACTCTCATGTTCATAAAATGTTGTGAACAGGGTAGTATACCCTTAAACACCTGGTATTGTATATGTATATATGCAATTGTTGTATATAAGTTATATGTTATGAAGTTTATTAATGTTTGTTATACTGGAACTGGAAATTTGATTCTAATAACTGCTATGTCTGAGTTGGCTTGGCAAGTGACACTTACTGACGACCAGAACCTATTGAGTGTATCACAGCACATACACCCCTTTACCACTAAACAGCTCAGAAGACAGCTAAAACCCAAACACATACTCTAATGAGCGCACCACAAATCAAGATCATGACACAAAACACAAAGGGTCTAAACTCTCCCACAAAAAGATCTTTAGCTCTCAATTGGTTTTCTAAATCTAAAAATGAAATTATCTTCTTGCAAGAAACACATTTTAGACACAAAGAGGAACCGAAGTTCCATTCTAAAAACTTCCCAACCGGATACTTTTGTTCGCACACACAGAAAAAGATAAACGGAGTGGGAATCCTATTTCATAAATCCATGCATCTCCACAATGTTACCACTCACACTGACCCAGAAGGCAGATACTTGATATTGGTTGGAGACCTTTTCAACAAACCAATCACGCTAGCGAACATATATGCACCCAACACCGGCCAAGCGAAATTTTTCAAAAAGGTCACAGGGAAATTATTAGAACTAGCAAAAGGAACTACTATTATAGCGGGAGACTTTAATATAGCACTCAACCCCAGACTAGACTGTTCAATGACCAAAAGCTCCCAGACCATAAACACTATCAAAACAGTCACACAAAGTCTGAAATCCCTATCTCTTCTAGACGTCTGGAGAGTCCACCACCCGACACAGAAAACCTACACCTTCTACTCGAACCCCCAAGAAATCTTACTCCAGATTAGATTACATTTGCATTGACCAATTAGGGCTGACACTTACTAGGGATTCAGACATCATCCCAACCCCATGGTCGGACCACTCGTCAGTATCACTGACCCTTGACTGGCCTGACAAGCCCATCACAGATTTTAATTGGAGGTTAGATGATACTCTGCTTCTACAGCCTCAAATCAAAAAGAAAATAGACAAAACACTTACTGAATTCTTTCATTTCAACAAACCCCCCCAATCCCACCCAATAACGATCTGGGAAGCACATAAAGCGGTAGTTAGGGGAGAACTTATTAAACACTAAGCCATTCTCAAAAAAAAATACAACTCAGAATACAAACAATTACTGGACCAACTTAAAGTGGCAGAACTTAATCACATGCACAACCCCGAATCGAATGACACCCTTACTGCTCTTACTAAGATAAGACACAACCTGAATAACTTACTAGCGACTGAAGTACATAGAAAAGCTTACTACCTAAAGAAACTTTATTTTGTTGAGAGTAACAGAGCAGGGCCCATACTAGCTAAAGCAAACGGAAAAGCTACGCCAACTATATAAATAAAATTCAAGACAGTACAAACAAAGAAACATATGACTGCAAAGGCATAGCAGACACTTTTAGCAGATATTATAGTCTTCTCTACAACATCCCCACAGACGATAGCATCCATAAGAAGACCCTTATAGATAAATACCTAGAAGAAGCAAACCTACCTAAATTAGACGAACCCCTTAGAGTAGCCCTTGATGACCCCCTTCTCGGAGCAGGAAGTAGCTAAAGCTATCAATAGCCTACCTACTCATAAGAGCCCTGGCCCAGATGGACTGACGAACGCCTATTATAAACATTTTAAGCAAATACTAAACCCCCCACTTAACAAATTTATTTAAACTCCCTAGAAGATGATTCCCCCATATCTCCACAACTACTCGAAGCACATATCACCGTCATACACAAAGAGGGCAAACCGATAACAGAGCCCAGCAGCTACCGACCAATCTCATTGTTAAACAGCGATATAAAAATGTATGCAAAAATTCTAGCACTAAGAATCAACTCGGTCCTACCTGACTTAATCCACTTAGACCAGGCTGGGTTTATCCCATTCAGAGAAACAAGAGATAACACTATTAGAACTACCCAACTTATAGACTTTGCCAACACTCATAAAATCCCTATGATCACAGTAGCCACAGACGCAGAGAAGGCCTTCGATAGGGTGGCCTGGCCATTCCTTCGAAGTGCACTTCACAGTTATGGATTTGGAGATGGAATAATAGGTAAAATCTTCCAACTATATTCAGCTCCTTCAGCAAAAGTCAAGGTTAATGGAGTACTATCCCACCCATTCAAAATTGCAAATGGAACAAGACAGGGCTGCCCACTCTCCCCACTCCTATTTGTGCTTACCATGGAAGCTTTAGCGGCTCATATTCGAGCTAACCCAAACATAAAGGGAGTACATATTGGCCCAAATCAATACAAAATCTCAATGTTCGCCGATGACATTCTCCTCACATTGACTTCCCCCACAAGCTCATTAGCAGCCCTAATGGAGGAATTCGACACTTTCAGCCACCTATCCAATTTCCTAATCAATAAACAGAAATCAGAGATCCTAAACATCTCCCTTCCCCAAAGAGAACTACAACACATTAAGAATATATGCCCATATAAAGTAAAGAACTCCCAACTAAAATACTTGGGGGTCCAGCTGACCCCAAAAATCTCACAACTATTTGACGCCAACTACAAAACTTTACTAACCGCTACCCAACACACCCTAAAAACTTGGAGTGATAAACCCCTATCTTGGTGGGGGAGAATACAGGCCATAAAAATGACGATTCTCCCAAGAATTATATATATTTTTCAAACCGTGCCCATATCCCTCCCAAAGCACTACATCCAACAGCTCCAAAGGAGCATCAACATGTTCATTTGGGGAAAACAAAAGCCTTGTGTAAACGCGACCACATTACACAGACAACCAGAGGGGGGGGGGCTAGGGGTACCGAAGTTAGAAATGTATTACCACTCAGTGACCCTGCAACGCATCCTTGACTGGCATAGCAAAAGTAAGCTTAAAGCATGGATTTCCCTAGACTCTCAAATATTAAAAGCGCCCAAACCCGGCTCAGTGTGCTGGATTCCCAAAACCTTAAGACCTGTTGTTTGCCAGACCTCCCCAACCTTTAGACACATTTTTTGATACCTGGGACTACCTAGTACGAAAATATCCAAAACTATCCTCACAACACTCCCCCCCTAACACCGATATCACAGAACATGGAACTCTCCGGAAGGGTATGAACCCCTAAGGAACCACTAAAGCTACTTGGGAATTACAGGACTCTGTTCCCATTATAACACTTTTAGATAAACGATCGCTTAAACCCAGAAATAGCTTGACAGATGTGCTGGGGGGAGCTTTCTCCTCATGGTTAAAATATTCCCAACTCAACAACTTTATATGCAATAATCAAGCTAGGGAGAACTTGCTAAGGGCGCCCACTCCCTTTGAACAATGCTGCCTGTCAACAATTCCCACCAGAGGCACTTTATCACTTGCAAAAAAAATGCTAGAAAATGTAGAACTAACCCCCCTCCCACCATATACTGCTCACTGGCAACAAGACCTAAAAATAAAGCTAGATGACAAAGACTGGAGGAAAATTTTTAACAACACACGAAAGTCATCAACTTCCACCAGATTTATAGAACTCAACTTTAATATACTAACACGGTGGTATTTAACACCACATAGACTACATAGAATCTACCCCTCATCTACAGCATCATGCTGGAGTGGATGCGGGGAACCAGGAACAATGGCACATATATGGTGGCATTGTAACAAGATAACACCTTATTGGAAGTCAATAGAACTTCACCTAAAAAACATCTTAGGTAACGAATTTACATTACCCCCCACACTAGCGCTGTTTAACTTAAGACCAGGGATCCCATGCAAGATACGATCGACACTGTTGACAATATGCCTAAACAGTGCGAAAGCCTTAATAGCACAAAATTGGAAATCCCTCTCTGTCCCATCTAGCCAACAATGGCTATCAAAAGTATCAGAAACCATACAACTAGAACAGTATGGATATTACAGACGCAACCAACTAGATCTATTCCTCGATGTCAAGTTTTATTGGGAGACACTCCTACACACCCTTAACGCTCAATAAACCCCCCCCCCCAAAACATTGAGACACCTCCGACTAACATTAGAACCTAACATTAAGGTAAAACAGACATGCAGACCACTACCAAGACGCCAACTAAACTCCATATCCACAAAGACAAGACGAAGAATGACCACCTTATAGTCACAAAAGCCAGTCTCCAGTTGTTACCTCTATATTCATGTTATAGTTTGACAAGTTATATTTATGCTCTTTGCCAAAACCCAACTATACGGTTTCCCTCCCATTACTCCACAGTCCACATAAGAACTCTGCTCACCCAGTCTCAAAACGAGATTGCACAGGATACTAACTGAATGGACTGGAATATACACACCTGTTGTACCCTTGTACGATATACTTTATATACTTTGTGGAAACCCTATGTACTTGTTAGGAATTCCCTGTATCCCACCTATGTTGGAAACTCCTACCTGTTTCCTTTAAATTCCAACCACACCCTGTTCCTAGTGCTTAGTTTTTTGTCTCTTACTTCAGGAAAGTTACTGTGAAGCTAAGCTCCTGCTAATTAAGCAAATCTATCTACTACCACTCTCAAGTGGTTTTCTCTGAAAGATTCATCACAGGATCATTCACTCATTTTCTCATCCAGTCTAATATCTCTTTGCTCAAAAGGCAGTTCATCATAAATCCCAGACAACCAACACCGCTTCATTCTGTACTACCGGATCAAGTTCTGAATCAGGAACACTCTCAAAATCGTTACCAGCCATTCGCTACTAATCCTCTAACTACTGAAGGTGATAAGAAGAATTGATCACATTTACCGGAGATACAGACTTTCTTTCCTTCCTGGTTTACAGTCTAACACCGGTAGCGTCTGACGTCAGCTGTCAGTCAAGCTACAGCAAGGTAGCGCCTCCCAGCCTATCCACTCTCAGACGCTGACAGCTTCCACAGCTCTCGGAAACATACAGCGCACACGCTGCAAGGAAATCTCAGTCTGTTTTAACACATTGTGTTCCGCAACTTAGTTCAGGGTAAGCTAGAGTTCAATTTCATACTGCTCTAATCATATCTCATATCTGTACTAATTCATCCGCCTCAGAGTCTGCACTAACTGCTTAAAAGTAACCATTCTAAACATTTGTAACAACTGAAGTTTATTTAAAACGCTGTCCTGCTACAAAGTCTTGTGTCAATCAGTTCACCTTCACAAGCTTTTACTTGTTACAATTGCTGCATTGCACAATACAAATTCAAGAGAAATTCCACTTTCTACAAAAAGCTACTAATTATAAGTATTAGTTGCCTAACTGATAGTGGTACACACATTATTCCAGGTCTGCAGCTGAGATTACTTAATTCAGCCTTAAAGAGGAAATATTCTCACAGTAAAACTAAGCCATGACAACTGATCCAGCAGACCTTCCACAATTTGTGTACTCACTATCACAACGTGTTGATCAGATGGGAATAGCCTTAAGAGAGTTAGAAATTGAAAACCAGTCCCTGAGACGCATTATTAGAGATTCAATGACACAAAAACCAGATTTCATTCCTGAGCCTACTGTTTCCCTACCAGAACCTTTCTCAGGAAACAGAAAAACTGTACCACCAGTTTAAGACTGCATGTATCCTGTTATTCAGTCTCAAACCAAAGACTTATTGCAACCGAAAGAATAAAGGTGCTTACAGTTATTTATTTCCTTAGGGGTGAACCCCGCGTATGGGCAGACGCCTCTTTTGAGACCAACCAGCCAATACTGGGTTCGCTAGAGGATTTTTTCCTTCAAATGGATGAACTATACCTGGATTCAGATTCACAACTATCAGCTGAGACAGCTATGCGCAACTTGAAGCAAGGAAAACGTCAAGTTGAGGACTACATTAGCGAGTTTAAAACAATACGCCAGAGATTCTCAATGGAATCCTATTGCACTACGAAATCAATTTCGACTAGGATTGGCTGATAACATCAAAGACGAACTCGCTCGCACCGAGTTACCAAAGACACTAGAACTCCTAATGACCTTGGTAATCCAAATAGACCGACGGTTAAGGGAGAGGAGAGCAGAAAGAGGACATGTGGATACATTCACCAGAACAACACCTTCAGTCTCACTTTCATCAGCTCAAAAATCTACACCTGAACCTATGGAGGTTGGTTTTAGCAAGGGCACCATTAACTCTTCAGGAGAGAACTCGCAGAAGACCTCAACATGCTGTGCATGTACTGCGCTAACCCTTCCCACTCTGTGACTGATTGTCCTCTTCTTCAAAGACAAAGAAAAGTAAGTGTTACTTCTTTTCTACATCTCCATCCATTGCTGTTTCTCACTCATATTGTAAATTATCTGTATCTTTACAGTGGGACCACCGAAGTCTACAGTCTGAAGCATCATAGACACTGGAGCATATGGGAACTTCATTGATGCTACTATTGTGAATCTAATAAAATCCCTTGTGTGTTGAAGCAAATACCTGTAGCAATTCGTGTCATTGATGGGTCTTCTATTGCTAGTGGGCCTATTACACATCAAACCATTCCGTTATCTTTACGTACAACTACAGGTCATACTGAATTATAGAGTTTGATGTTATTCCTTCTCCACTCTTCCCTATTGTTCTAGGCATTTCTTGGTGTAGAATTACATCAACCAAGTTTGATTGGACAACCTTACAGATTACATTTAATTCCGAGTTGTGCAGACATACATGTTACAATACTACTACATTACTTTCGACTCCATCTCCAGAAACACAGGTCCCCACAGGTGTATTCAGACTTTGCTGATGTTTTCAGTAAGAAAGAGGCGGAAACGTTACCCCCTCATCGTGTTTATGATTGTCCGATTGATATCAAACCAGGATCTTCGATACCATTATGGAAGATTATATCCTCTATCAACTCCAGAATTAGAACATCTGAAGACATACTTAGAAGATAATCTTCGAAAAGGCTTCATCCGTCCCTCAACTTCATCCGCTGGGGCTGGCATGTTCTTTGTCAAGAATAAAGATGGCTCATTGCGTCCCATTATCGACTACCGTGAACTTAATCTACGTACAATTAAAAATCGATACCCATTACCATTGATCCCAGAGCTGATAGAGCGTCTCCAAGAAGCCACCATTTATACTAAACTCGACTTACGGGGGGGCTTATAATCTTGTAAGGATTCGCGACAGGCGATGAATGGCTGACTGCGTTCAGGACCAGATATGGTCTCTTCGAATACTTGGTCATGCCATTTGGGCTCTGCAACGCCCCTGGGACATTCCAACATTTTATTAATGATGTGTTTAGAGACCTCCTGGATGTCTGCATCGTCATATACTTGGACGACATCCTCATTTACTCCAACACTTATGTTGAGCATGTAAAACACGTTCGTAGTGTTTTATCAAGATTACGAAAACATAGCCTGTACGTAAAGTTAGAAAAATGTCAGTTCCACACTAATACGATATCATTCCTAGGTTATAACATCTCACCAAACGGAATCAGCATGCAGGACGATAAAGTTCAGACTATTAAAGACTGGGAACCACTAGAAACAAAAAGATCTCCAAAGATTCTTGGGTTTCACCAATTATTATCGAAAATTTGTGAGAGGATTTTCTAAACTGGCAAAACCCTTAACCCAACTTACTAGTTCTCGGACCAAATTTCACTGGACAACAGATGCTGCCTCAGCCTTTGAATTCCTAAAAAAGAGCATTACCACTGCACCGATTCTCAGATTTCCCGACCCTAAACTGCAGTATATTTTGGAGACAGATTCCTCAGAGTACGCCATAGGTGCCATCCTGTCACAAAGAACATCGGCCACTGAACCACTTCATCCAGTAGCATTCTTCTCTAAAGTTTTAAGTCCTTCTGAAGTTAACTACCCCATAGGGGAGAAGGAACTCCTTGCAATTAAAAAGGCATTAGAAAATTGGAGACATCTTTTAGAAGGAACCAAGCTACCAGTCATTATATACACCGACCATAAGAATCTTGAATTCCTTCACTCAAGCAAGACGCTTTCATCCAGACAAGTACGTTGGTCACTATTTTTCACAAGATTCAATTTCCACATAGTCTACAGACCATCCTCTAAGAATGGAAAAGCCGATGCCCTTTCAAGAAAAGATCCTCCTCCTGGATACCAACCAGAGTTCACTTCTATAATACCAGCCAATAAATTTATTGGTTTAACACCATACTTACAAAAAGCTTTCAAGGAGTCCTACACAATCGACCAGGAACAAAGCAGAATCGATCTTGAATCAGACCCAGAAGGATTTCTCTACCATAAAAATAGGCTGTATGTACCCCATACACTTAGGTCTTTTTTACTACAACTTCACCATGATTCCCCTCTCGCAGGACATCCTGGCCAAAGAAGAACATTGGAAAATCTGCAAAGAACTTACTGGTGGCCATCAATGGCAAAAAGTATTAATGATTACATACAAGGTTGTGCTATATGCGCAACATCAAAGGCTACAAAACACCCTCCATATGGAAATCTCATGTCATTACCTGTTCCATCACAACCATGGCATCACATTTCCCTCGATTTCATTGTCGAACTTCCAGTGTCATCAGGAATGAATACCATTCTGGTCGTAGTTGACCTACTAACTAAGATGGCACACTTTGTCCCATTTCATAAATTGCCATCCGCATCTGAGACCGCACGTCTCTTCCTTGATAACATAGTCAGATTACATGGTTTCCCAAGGGTTCTCACTTCTGATCGTGGGACTCAGTTCACCTCTAGGTTCTGGAGGTCTCTCACTACCCAGCTTCAAATGGATCACCGTCTTACCACATCATTTCATCCACAAACGAATGGGCAAGTAGAACGGGTGAATCAATGGTTGGAGCAGTACCTCCGTTGTTTTTGCTCTTACCAACAGGACCAATGGCTTACATACTTATCATTGGCAGAGTTCGCCTTTAATAATTCGCAAAATGCTTCCACTAAGATGTCGCCTTTCCAGGCTAATTATGGGTTTCATCCCAATTCCTACCCAACAACTGGTATACCAAATGTACTCACATCTGACTGTCCAAATGCCAACGATTTCGCAACTACACACAGAGACATGTTCAAAACATTACAGGACAATATTAAAAGATCCCAGGAAAAGCAGCAACATTATTACAATCTTCGTAGAAGACCAGCTCCAACATACTCTGTAGGTGATTTAGTATGGCTCTCAACCAGATATCTTAAACTCAAGATACCCAGTAAAAAATTAGGCGGCTTATACATTGGACCATTCCCCATAACTAGGATCATAAACCCCAACGCTGTAACTCTACAGTTGCCTGATTCCATGAAAATACATCCGACATTTCATGTGTCCTTACTTAAACCATATACATCCACCAGAACTCAAGGGTCAATCCTGCCTCCGTCAGTCTCCTGCCCACAATCGGAGGAATATGAGGTTGAATCTATTGTTGATTCCAGAGTCTCTAACAATCAGCTACAATACCTTGTGAGATGGGTTGGTTATTCCTCAGATGATGACTCTTGGGAGCCTTCACATAATGTTCATGCTCCGAAGATGGTTTCCCTATTCCACCGCCGACATCCGGATCGTCCAGGTCCTTAACACCGGCTGTCTCTCCTGGGTGGGGGAGATGTTAGGAATTCCCTGTATCCACCCACCTATGTTGGAAACTCCTACCTGTTTCCTTTAAATTCCAACCACACCCTGTTCCTAGTGCTTAGTTTTTTGTCTCTTACTTCAGGAAAGTTACTGTGAAGCTAAGCTCCTGCTAATTAAGCAAATCTATCTACTACCACTCTCAAGTGGTTTTCTCTTAAAGATTCATCACAGGATCATTCACTCATTTTCTCATCCAGTCTAATATCTCTTTGCTCAAAAGGCAGTTCATCATAAATCCCAGACAACCAACACCGCTTCATTCTGTACTACCGGATCAAGTTCTGAATCAGGAACACTCTCAAAATCGTTACCAGCCATTCGCTACTAATCCTCTAACTACTGAAGGTGATAAGAAGAATTGATCACATTTACCTGAGATACAGACTTTCTTTCCTTCCCGGTTTACAGTCTAACACCGGTAGCGTCTGACGTCAGCTGTCAGTCAAGCTACAGCAAGGTAGCGCCTCCCAGCCTATCCACTCTCAGACGCTGACAGCTTCCACAGCTCTCGGAAACATACAGCGCACACGCTGCAAGAAATCTCAGTCTGTTTTTAACACATTGTGTTCCGCAACTTAGTTCAGGGTAAGCTAGAGTTCAATTTCATACTGCTCTAATCATATCTCATATCTGTACTAATTAATCCGCCTCAGAGTCTGCACTAACTGCTTAAAAGTAACCATTCTAACATTTGTAACAACTGAAGTTTATTTAAAACGCTGTCCTGCTACAAAGTCTTGTGTCAATCAGTTCACCTTCACAAGCTTTTAACTTGTTACAATTGCTGCATTGCACAATACAAATTCAAAGAGAGAGAAAAAGCTACTAATTATAAGTATTAGTTGCCTAACTGATAGTGGTACACACATTATTCCAGGTCTGCAGCTGAGATTACTTAATTCAGCCTTAAAGAGGAAATATTCCTCACAGTACTATTGTATTATCTATATGGAAAATTAATAAAAAATCATTTAAAAAAAAAAAAAAAAAAAAAAAAAATCACAACCTTGCTTGACAACGTGTTTTAAATTGTCATCCCCATATAGGATTGGAATGTATTTCTTAATGATATTGCATACTCCAAAATACTAATTGGAAAATTTTGTAACAAATCTTAAACCCCTTCGTTCACCGCATTGTTTTCTTTTAGTGATTAATTGTTTCCTATCTATAGTTGCCACTTCTCTAAAGACTTTGTCTACCATCTCTATATTGTATCCTCTATCTTTGAATCACTGTGTCAAATCTGCAGATTCCTTGGCAAAGTTTGATTCTAAGGTACAATTTCGTCTTGCTCGGAGAAACTGTCCCTTAACAATACCTTTGTATACATGTTGTGGATGGCTACTGTTTGCGTATAGGAGACAATTACCTGCGATTGGTTTGCGATGTAAAGATGTATTACCCTTCTTAGTGGCAGAATCAGAAGTCAAAAGGAGGTCCAGAAACACGATCTCCGACCTGTGCCAACCATGGGTGAATTCTATACCTTTATCATTTGAATTCAAATAATCCACAAACGATTTAATTGTCACTTCATCCCCATGCCAGACAAATAAGAGATCGTCAATGAACCTCCTATAAAAACAAATGCGATTTTTAAAGGGATTTCCATCCGCAAAGACGTGGAATAGCTCCCACCGACCCATAAATAGGTTAGCAAAGGAGGGGGCAAACTTTTCCCCCATAGCTGTTCCACGTCTTTGCCAATAGAAATCCCTCAAACATAAAGTAATTGTGGCTCAATAGAAAACCAACCAATCTGATGAGATATGACTTGAAGGCCTCACTCAAATCAGTGTAGTAACTTAGAAAAAATGCAATGGCTTCAAGTCCCATATTATGTGGAATTGCAGAATATAGTGACACTACATCTATAGTTAACCAACTAAACCCAGTCTTCCATTCCACTTTCTCCACCAATCTCAACACATGAGTATTGTCTCTGATGTAACTCAGAAGTTTATTTACAAGGGGCTGAAGATACATATCCAGCCATTCAGATACAGGTTCAAGCAATGAGCCAATCCCTGCAACAATCGGACGGCCCTTTACATTTTCTAAACCCTTGTGGACTTTTGGAAGATGGTGGAAAATAGGCAGTACTGGGTCACTTACATTCAAACCCATAGCAGTTTTTTTATTTAGAATGCCCATTTCCACACCATCATCTAAGAGCGACATTAATTCCTTCTGGAATCTAACAGTGGGATTGCTACTGAGTTTAGTATACACCATAGGGTCATCTAGTTGGTGCCGGGCCTCAGATATATAGAAATTTCTATCCATGACAACAATACTACCTCCTTTATCAGAGTTTTTTATTACCATTGATTTGTTTGATTGTAATGATTGAATTGCTTGCCTCTCTTTGTTGGAGATACTTGATTTAATATATGTATTCTCCTGTGAGAGGGCATTTAAATCCTCAAGAACTCTCTTGGAATAATTCCAATTGTTTTCCCCTTGACTGAATGGGGTAAAAGTTTGACTTGGTTTTAAAAGTCACTCCCTTTGCACAATCATAGGGTATATCTAGTGAATCAGCACTATCCAATGATCTCAGAGTTAACAAACAACAAGTATCTTCAAAATTAAGCAAATCAATCCCTTCCAGAACATTCCCTGGTTAACTTCTGCTATTAGGACCAGATGATTCTGAATAAAATTTCTTAAGTGTGAGTAACCTCACAAACTTGTTTACATCAAGAATGGTCTGGAAGAGATCAAAATTCCTGGAAAAGTCTGGAAGAGACCGAAAATACAAAAGGATATTCAAAAGAATCCTATTAAGCCAATAATATCTAACAAACAGTTGATAGATAGCAAAGACACACAAAAAGTTAAAGAGCAAGTTTTTCACAGGGACACAATCCAAGGGGAGGGAGGAGGAAAGAATACACCCCTACCCCAAAGGGGGAGAGGCAAATATCTGCTAAGAAATACAATAGTCCCCAAGTACATGTAAATGAAATGGATGTGATAAATATTTCCTCCTATACTCTCAGTAATATTAAACTAAAGGTTCTGAAATTGGGTCTACATTTTAGCCCAACAAGGAATTTTGATCTCTTCCAGACCTTTCTTGATGTAAACAAGTTAGTGAGGTTACTCACACTTAAGAAAGTTTACTCAGAATCATCTGGCCCTAATAGCAGGAGTGAACCAGGGAATGGTCTGGAAGGGATTAATTTGCTTAATTTTGAAGATACTTGTGGTTTGTTAACTATGAGATCATTGGATAGTGCTGATTCACTAGATACACCCTATGACTGTGCAAAGGGAGTGACTTTTAAAACCAAGTCAAACTTTTACCCCATTCAGTCAAGGGGAAAACAATTGGAATTATTCCATAAAAGAGTTCTTGAGGATTTAAATGCCATTTCATAGAAGAATACATATATTAAATCAAATATCTCCAACAAAGAGAGGCAAGCAATTAAATCATTACAATCAAACAAATCATTGGTAATAAAAAAAACTCTGATAAAGGAGGTAGTATTGTTGTCATGGATAGAAATTTCTATATATCTGAGGCCCGGCACCAACTAGATGACCCTATGGTGTATACTAAACTCAGTAGCAATCCCACTGTTAGATTCCAGAAGGAATGAATGTCGCTCTTGGATGATGGTGTGGAAATTGGCATTCTAAACAAAAAAACTGCTATAGGTTTGAAGGTAAGTGACCCAGTACTGCCTATTTTCCACCATCTTCCAAAAGTCCACAAGGGTTTAGAAAATGCAAAGGGCCGTCCGATTGTTGCAGGGATTGGCTCATTGCTTGAACCTGTATCTGAATGGCTGGATATGTATCTTCAGCCCCTTGTAAATAAACTTCTGAGTTACATTAGAGACAATACTCATGTGCTTAGATTGGTGGAGGAAGTGGAATGGCAGACTGTGTTTAGTTGGTTAACTATAGATGTAGTGTCACTATATTCCACAATTCCACATAATATGGGACTTGAAGCCATTGCATTTTTTTAAGTAACTACACTGATTTGAGTGAGGCCTTCAAGTCATATCTCATCAGAGTGGTTGGTTTTCTATTGAGCCATAATTACTTTATGTTTGAGGGTGATTTCTATCTGCAAAGACGTGGAACAGCTATGGGGGCAAAGTTTGCTCCCTCCTATGCTAACCTATTTATGGGTTGATGGGAGCTGTTCCACGTCTTTGCGGATGGAAATCCTTTTAAAAATCGCATTTGTTTTTATAGGAGGTTCATTGATGATCTCTTATTTGTCTGGCATGGGGATGAAGTGACAATTAAATCGTTTGTGGATTATTTGAATTCAAATGATAAAGGTATAGAATTCATCCATGGTTGGCACAGGTCAGAGATTGTGTTTCTGGACCTCCTTTTGACTTCTGATTCTGCCACTAAGAAGGTTAATTCATCTTTATATCGCAAACCAATCGCAGGTAATTGTCTCCTACACGCACACAGTAGCCATCCACAACATGTATACAAAGGTATTGTTAAGGGACAGTTCCTCCGAGCAAGACGAAATTTTACCTTAGAATCAGACTATGCCAAGGAATCTGCAGATTTGACACAGAGATTCAAAGATAGAGGATACAATATAGAGATGGTAGAAAAAGTCTTTAGAGAAGTGGCAACTATAGATTGGAAACAATTAATCACTAAAAGAAAACAATGCAGTGAACGAAGGGGTTTAAGATTTGTTACAAAATTTTCCAATCAGTATTTTGGAGTATGCAATATCATTAAGAAATACATGCCAATCCTTTATGGGGATGACGTTTTAAAACACGTTGTCAAGCAATGTTGTGATTTTGTATACTCCAAAAATCTAACTATTGGCAATATGCTTTCACTGAGTATGTTACGCAATTTGGGTGTACGGAGCTCTTGGTTGGATGTTGGGGGCACCTACAAATGTGGGTTACCCCGCTGTAAGTCTTGTACATACCTTAAACAAGGAGAAAGATTCAAGTCTTATGTAACAGATGAAACCTTCTCTACTCGAGGTTGTGTTAAATGCACTTCAATATATGTTATCTACTTAGTGGAATGCTCTGAACACAAAAAACAGTATGTAGGTTTAACCACCAGGGACATACGAACCAGGATCAAAGAACATCTAGGTTATATCTCTAATGATATACATTGTTCAGCTTTATCTAGACATTTCATTCATGTACATAACAAACAAGTGGTTAAATTTAAATGGAATGCTATTGAGTCAATACATACACCACGTAGGGGAGGTAGTAAACAACAAATTCTGGAAAGACGAGATCTATTGGATCCACAAATTCAGAACCCTGGTTCCAGGAGGGTTCAATTCACAATTTGATGTGATCAATTATTGGGAATGAACTGTCTTAATAGGAATTGGAGATAAAATGGTCATAAATGCTGTGGAGAGAAATCCAAACATTACTTTTCTTTTTCTTAAAAATAATCTTAAAAACAAGAATAAGAATTAAAATCAAAATTAATATCATCAGTATATGTTCTTTGTTTCCATCATAGAATGAGGGACCTATATGAATATAATACACATTCTTTATAAAAGTTGTCTCTATACTTGAATGGAGGAATGGGAACGTGATAGGAAGTATATGTATTTCCTTAGGTTTATAAGAAATATGCTTTGATAGAAATTTGGACAATAAAGAAATTGTAATATGAATGATGTGCATAAGGAACGTTTGGTAAAACTATAAACAATAATTTAATTCAATATGTATAGTCTGTATATTGTGCCTACTTTATGTATCCACACTTTCTGCTGAACAATTGTTTAACTGCTTGTTTTTGTTTACAAATAGCATGTGAATTTTGCCTGCTGGTAGTTAAATGGTTAAACTAATAGTTTTTTAAGGGGGCGGAGGGAAGCCCTATAAAAACACACCTTCTATGTTGAAGGAGTATGTCTATGATTACGGCCATAATGGCTGAAACATGTTAGACCGTGTTTTTCTTTTATCCTTGGAAACTCTGTCACTAACGCTTTTAAATTGATGAATAAAGCCTTTTGATTTTTTATTACCTGGGATGCCTGGATTTTCTTTCTTTTTGAATATATATATATATATATATTATATATATATATATATATATATATATATATATATATATATATATAAACTGTATAAAATGATAGCTTATCTGGTATATCTATCCGGTAAGTATAGTCATATCTGCTAATATTGAAAGTGAACTAGCCCACTCCTTTTTGTTTCATTACCCATTAAATAAGATCAATAATAAAGCATAGCTCTCCAAATATTCAGCCATTAGAGATTTGCTAAGTTATTTAACCAAAAGGTATGGTACATGTCTCAATTAGGTGTTTTTACATATATGCTTTATCTTATAATAACAAATTTTAATTTACCTATTAAAGCAAATATGACAGCTTTCCTTACTTTTATAGTTTGTTAAGTCCAAAGGGGTAGATTAATAATATTGCACAGTGTGAGAGAAGAGGTTATGTATGCACAGCTGGGAATTATACAGTAGTATCACTCAAATCAGATAAGTATTAAAGGTAAACACAGCTCCTGTTTGGATATGAATCACAGTCCCTCTTAGGAATGAACGGTCTGCAGTAATTCTCAAAAACTAGCTGTTGTGTTAGAGGCTTCAAGAGTAACTATTTTTATTCAGTCACCGCATTTGCTTTTACGTTTAACGCCTTAATTGCCAGAAAAAGCTGCAAAGCCAAAGAGGTAAATGTTTTTTACGTTATTGGTGCTTAAACAGGGGAGTTAATTAAAAACACAACCATACTGGTGTAATAAAGCAGACTACTCTTATGTACCTCCATCATACAACCTATATTTATCTACATAGAGCTAGATTACAAGTGGCATGCTATCATTAGTGTTGATGAGCGTATTACAAGTTGAAAGTAAATGGTTACCGCCAAGCGCAATCCAATTTTGAGCTTGTTGGGTTACTGCAAATGAAGTCCTCCTCATGTAAAGAATTAGGGCTTTAAAAAAGTTGCACCAAAAATAACATTAATACATTAAAATAAAGTTACACTCAATATGCATTATCTAAAAAAAATATTAATATAAATATTAATTAAAAAAAGTTATTAGGGTTCAAAGGTACCGGTATATGCTATACTACAAGATATTTGGTATTTTAATGGAAAGGAATATATATATATATATATATATATATATATTTATATACATGTGTATTAATGTATTTATTTATGTATATATACATATGTATATGTGCTTTGGAGCCCTTTTTACCGAGATACCTTTAAATATGAAATATCAATTTTATTCAGTATTAATATTTAATAATGCATTTTACTGTGTATACATTCACTGTAAATATTATAAATTCCAATGTTCTTCACATAGATGAAAATGTTTTTTGTATTTTTAAAACGACATTCATATATACAGGGAGTGCAGAATTATTAGGCAAATGAGTATTTTGACCACATCATCCTCTTTATGCATGTTGTCTTACTCCAAGCTGTATAGGCTCGAAAGCCTACTACCAATTAAGCATATTAGGTGATGTGCATCTCTGTAATGAGAAGGGGTGTGGTCTAATGACATCAACACCCTATATCAGGTGTGCATAATTATTAGGCAACTTCCTTTCCTTTGGCAAAATGGGTCAAAAGAAGGACTTGACAGGCTCAGAAAAGTCAAACATAGTGAGATATCTTGCAGAGGGATGCAGCACTCTTAAAATTGCAAAGCTTCTGAAGCGTGATCATCGAACAATCAAGCGTTTCATTCAAAATAGTCAACAGGGTCGCAAGAAGCGTGTGGAAAAACCAAGGTGCAAAATAACTGCCCATGAACTGAGAAAAGTCAAGCGTGCAGCTGCCAAGATGCCACTTGCCACCAGTTTGGCCATATTTCAGAGCTGCAACATCACTGGAGTGCCCAAAAGCACAAGGTGTGCAATACTCAGAGACATGGCCAAGGTAAGAAAGGCTGAAAGACGACCACCACTGAACAAGACACACAAGCTGAAATGTCAAGACTGGGCCAAGAAATATCTCAAGACTGATTTTTCTAAGGTTTTATGGACTGATGAAATGAGAGTGAGTCTTGATGGCCAGATGGATGGGCCCGTGGCTGGATTGGTAAAGGGCAGAGAGCTCCAGTCCGACTCAGACGCCAGCAAGGTGGAGGTGGAGTACTGGTTTGGGCTGGTATCATCAAAGATGAGCTTGTGGGGCCTTTTCGGGTTGAGGATGGAGTCAAGCTCAACTCCCAGTCCTACTCCCAGTTTCTGGAAGACACCTTCTTCAAGCAGTGGTACAGGAAGAAGTCTGCATCCTTCAAGAAAAACATGATTTTCATGCAGGACAATGCTCCATCACACGCGTCCAAGTACTCCACAGCGTGGCTGGCAAGAAAGGGTATAAAAGAAGAAAATCTAATGACATGGCCTCCTTGTTCACCTGATCTGAACCCCATTGAGAACCTGTGGTCCATCATCAAATGTGAGATTTACAAGGAGGGAAAACAGTACACCTCTCTGAACAGTGTCTGGGAGGCTGTGGTTGCTGCTGCACGCAATGTTGATGGTGAACAGATCAAAACACTGACAGAATCCATGGATGGCAGGCTTTTGAGTGTCCTTGCAAAGAAAGGTGGCTATATTGGTCACTGATTTGTTTTTGTTTTGTTTTTGAATGTCAGAAATGTATATTTGTGAATGTTGAGATGTTATATTGGTTTCACTGGTAAAAATAAATAATTGAAATGGGTATATATTTGTTTTTTGTTAAGTTGCCTAATAATTATGCACAGTAATAGTCACCTGCACACACAGATATCCCCCTAAAATAGCTATAACTAAAAACAAACTAAAAACTACTTCCAAAACTATTCAGCTTTGATATTAATGAGTTTTTTGGGTTCATTGAGAACATGGTTGTTGTTTCAATAATAAAATTAATCCTCAAAAATACAACTTGCCTAATAATTCTGCACTCCCTGTATGTATATATATATATATATATATATATATATATATATATATATATATATATATATATATATATATATACAGTAAATATCTACATATATATGGAAAATAAATGTTTTTGAAAAGAAGAAAATTGTGAGCATGAGTCATTTATGGAAAATTGAAATTTGACTTGCTCTGAAATTGAAAATTGACTTGCTCTAAAATTCTGAAAGTGTGCAGACCATATCCTGATATATACATATATATTCATATATATATTCAAATAGCTATAACATTATACATATATAATTTACAACAACAAAAAAATAGTCAGACATATATAGAAATATGTTGTGTGTGCCAATTAATGGAGAGCACTATACACGTATAGCGACACATTTCCTTAACTCACTTGTACTATTTTGGCTAGGTTTGTGGGAGTTGGGACACTGGGTTATAAAAAAAAAGAAAAACAAAAAGTTCATTTATTTATGGCCTGCTGATGTACAATTGTGTATCCCACTGCAGGAGGGTCCTAAGGCACTCAGCAGGTTTACCTTATGTCATCACCATTACTTTAAGTGATGACTAAGGTCCCCCTGTGTACCTTTCCTATCAAATTCTTCCTTGGCCCCATTGTACTATAATAGAACCAGTATTGCTTAAAAATGAAATGGAAAATACTTATAAGGTACTGTATTTAACATAGCATAAAAACTAATGAAAAATAAAATAATGTAGCTGTTGGCTATACATCAAAATATAAGATATACAGAATATTGAATATAAGAAAAACTAAAAAATATTTTTATTTGTAGGTCATGGTTCTTGATTTCATTTGTGTCGGATAAGCACCTGCAGTAATGAAGTTACCAATACTGATGTGAATATATGAAAAGCATCCTTGATTTTAATACATTTTCAGTAATCTTTTAAAAAAACAATATTTTCTGGAAAAAAACAACTTGTAAAACAGTTTCAGTCTTTTATACAAACCAAAGAAAGGAATGGATTACAGTGTCCCATTACATTTTTGGTCTTTTGGCAGACGTGGGCTGTTGCTAGAACCAAAGGGGGTTAATCATTTCTTTGAACGTGTGCTGCTGATACCAAGCAGTATTGCAATCACTTATCTCTATGTTCAACTCAGTTATCTAAGTGTTAAATGTTTAACTAGAATAAAAATAAAAAAAAAACTAGTTATTTGTGTGTTGCTGCCATAAAATGGTCAGTGTATCACTGTGCATTTATTAAGGAACATGAAACCCATGATTCTTTCATGATTCAGATAGAGAATACAATTTTAAACATTTTCCCAATTTATTTCTATTATCCTTTTTGCTTAATTCTCTGAACATTGAAAGAAAAAAAAATGAGTTTAATGTCCCTTTAATGGTTGCTAAAAGTTTCAAAAACCGATATCTGTGTGCTACTGGCAGCTGATAGGTTGAAATCATACCACTTTATAACTCCACTTTATAGCTGTTGCTAGTTTAAAAGAGTTAAAGGGACAGTCAACACCAAAATTGTTATTGTTTAAAAAGATAGATAATGCCTTTACTACCCATTCCCCGGCGTTACATAACCAACATTATTATATTAATATACTTTATAACCTTTAAACCTCGAAATTTCTGGCTGTTTTTAAGCCACTAAAGACAGCCTCTTATCACATGCTTTTTTATTAGCTTTTCAAAACAGGGGAGTGCTAGTTCATGTGAGCCATATAGATAACATTGTGCTCACGCCTGTGGGTTGTGGCAGACATTGCACTAATTGGATACAATTCAAGTCAATAGATAATAAATAAAAAGTAATTTGATCAGGGGGCTGTCAGAAAATGCTTAGATATAAGGTAATCACAAAGGTAAAAAGTGTTTTAATATAACCATGTTTTCTGTGCAATACTGGGGAATAGGAAATGAAGGGATTATCTGGGGCTGTTTTATTAAAGTGCGGACGGACATGATACGATGTAGGGTATCATGTTCGCCACACATCAACAAATGCCGACAGCATAATCATTGCACAAGCAGAAACAGGGGCATCACGCTCCGTTCAATAAACATTTTTGAGTTGACTGTCCCTTTAATCATTTTTATGTCGGTCTGCCAAAAGGGCCATAATCACTGGCATGGGAAGAAATATGTACTGTATGGTAAAGTTATAGAATTCTGGGTTGTTTCTTTAGGAGGAGCTATTGAATGTACATGCTCACTGAAGCCCCCTAGTCAGGCAAGAAATTTCGACTATTAGAACATATAAAAAAAGGTTTGAAGCTGGAACTATGATTTATAGTTATGTCATAAATCAAGCTTATAGTATCACAAGATTCTCCTATTTCATATGACATGCAATTAAGTTGTCTTCATTCTCAACTGATCATGACTCTGCTACTCATTTATGAACCGATAAATATGAAAAAGTCACAAACAATGCTTGTAAAAATATAAATATACTTATATAGCACATGTTATAACAAATACAAGTTGTTTAGGGTTTATTTTGGATATTTCTGTGTTAAAGTGGCATTAAACACAAAATACATTTCATATACATCCCTCTAATCATGGGTGCTGCCATTTTGGTATCTGAAGGAGAGTTACTGCACATGTATAAACAGGTCAGCATTGGAACTCGCGGTAGCAATAACCACCCACTTGTAAAATGTGCCCATTTGCTGGTGTGTGATAATTTAGCTCTACACTTGTAATCTAGCCCTAAGGGGCCCATTTATCAAGCTCCGTAAGACTCGCCAGAAACAGCAGTTATGAGGCAGCGGTCACAAAGACTCCAAAGACTGAGCAGGCGTACAGGAATAGCCGGAATTCAACCCAATCAAGTACGATCGGTTTGATTGACACCCCCTGCTGGCGGCCGATTGGCAGCGAGTCTGCAGGGGGCGGCGTTGCACCAGCAGCTCTTGTGAGCTCCTGGTACAATGCTGAATACGGAGAGCGTATTGCTCTCCGCATTCAGCAAGGTCTTGCGGACCTGATCCGCACTTTCAGATCAGGTCCGCAAGCCCTTTAGTAAATAGGCCTCTTAGTGTTAAATGTCTCTTTTTAATATAATTTAATAATAGGGGTTTGATTCAGGTCAACTATAAATGTTTTCTAGAACTGGTTTGTTTTGCAATTCCATGTCTTTGAAAGACGTAGCTCACCTCTAAACATTAACATCTGGATAAGGACAGTTTAAAACATGACTAAGCATAATTATTTATCTATTTATATTCCTATCTTTCAGCTCGATTTCCTGAATTCACCTAGGAAAATCCTATTTTGGATAATGTTTCTTTCTTGTTCTATTGCTAGACCGCTTCACACTGCAACAAATATTTTGGTGAATCATTTCTAGATTCATGATTCATTGAATGACTCAGGGGAAGGTTACCAAATCATGAATGGAAATCACGTATTACAAAAGCAAATATGAGTAAGATGCTCATATTCAATGATTTATATTTATACTTTTGTTGTTTTTAATTTTATCTTTCATGAGTTTTATTTTCATCTATCTCTACTTTTTCGTT
Organism: Bombina bombina; assembly: GCF_027579735.1. Classification (NCBI taxonomy): domain Eukaryota; kingdom Metazoa; phylum Chordata; class Amphibia; order Anura; family Bombinatoridae; genus Bombina; species Bombina bombina. The sequence goes on from NC_069508.1 coordinate 128,487,747, forward strand.
ACTAATGAAGTGATGACAGATTTCAGACTTAAAGAATGTTGCAATAAAAAATATATTAGTGTACAAGCATAATTATTTAAAAAAAAGTTAAATATATATTTTATAATAAAATATTTATAATCCTATTTAGTATCTTCTGTCCCCGTCCCCCCCCTTAATTTCCTCTCTTGGCTTGGCTGTTACATCATACACACTCTCTACATAGGTTTCCTAAGGTCTGGACTTCAAGAATGTCATATGACACACAGACGGATTGGATATTCATTGGAATTGTCATCCCCAGTGGGCCGGCATAACATTGTAATAGAAGCATTACTAAAGGCACTGATTAAACCCTTTTTTAGATTTAAAAAAAAGTTACACATATAGGGCTAGATTACAAGTGGAGTGCTAATTTATTGCACGCCAGTAAACGGCAAATTCGACCATTGCCCCCAAAATAAAAAATATTTTAATTTTAATTAAAACAACTGCACTAAGCAGTTTTTGGGGGGGCTAAAATTTGCGGGTGTGGGGTGTTAGAAAAAATAAAAACACACTGAAAAGTGTCTTTACATTGCGGTCTATGAGAACTGTGTGTTCCCAGTAAATATATATGTATATGTTTACATACGTTTATCACCATCAAGATTACTCAAAAGTACGAAACATTATTCAGAATTGTCTCGCCATTTTAAAAGGTGACAAAAAATGTAATATAATTGTTTCAAAGGGTTGCACTTTCACTACTAGAAAGGCCAAGACCCTCAGAAATATTCTTTCACCATCGGTTACCTAAAAATAAACCAAAAACCAACTGAAAACACATAAAATCAGGAAACAAATTTAAGTCAACATTAACAGGACAAGAATATATTATTAGATACAATATATGTAATGTAACACTACTCATGTCATTTATTTGTTGACATGTAAAGGGTGTAATAAACAATATGTTGGATGCACCAAACATGCTTTACGGGATAGAGCCCTCCAATACCTAAGAGACATCAGTAACCCTGATAGTAACACTCCAATAGCCAAACATTTTAGGCATGAACATAATTCCAATCAAATGCTTTTACAGATACAAGGGATAGATCATGTCCCCAAACATAGAAGAGGAGGAGATTGGGAACACATTTTGTATCAGAGAGAGACTCTATGGATCTTCAAACTACAAACTAAACACCTAGATGGTTTAAATTCCACCATGGATGTTAATTTGTTTTATTGAATCCATATCTAAAATAAAAATACAAAGATACAGATATTTATGTAAGATACACTTTGAGGTCGTCCCCTCCTTTTTTCCCTCCTCTTTATTTAGAATGGGGAAATGTGATAAGTAAATTTAGATTTACCTAAAATATACGAACAATGGCCTAGATTTGGAGTTCGGCGGTAGCCGTCAAAACCAGCGTTAGAGGCTCCTAACGCTGGTTTTGGCCGCCCGCTGGTATTTGGAGTCAGTGATTAAAGGGTCTAACGCTCACTTTTCAGCCGCGACTTTTCCATACCGCAGATCCCCCTACGCCATTTGCGTATCCTATATTTTCAATGGGATCTTTCTAACGCCGGTATTTAGAGTCGTTTCTGAAGTGAGCGTTAGAGCTCTAACGACAAAACTCCAGCCGCCTGAAAATAGCAGGAGTTAAGAGCTTTCTGGCTAACGCCGGTTTATAAAGCTCTTAACTACTGTACCCTAAAGTACACTAACACCCATAAACTACCTATGTACCCCTAAACCGAGCTCCCCCCCACATCGCCGCCACTCGATTAAAATTTTTAACCCCTAATCTGCCGACCGCAACCTACGTTATACTTATGTACCCCTAATCTGCTGCCCCTAACCCCGCCGACCCCTGTATTACATTTATTAACCCCTAACCTGCCCCCCACAACGTCGCCGCCCGCTACTTAAAATAATTAACCCCTAATCTTCCGACCGCAAAGCGCCGCCACCTACGTTATCCCTATGTACCCCTAATCTGCTACCCCTAACACCGCCGACCCCTATATTATATTTATTAACCCCTAATCTGCCCCCCTCAACGTCGCCGACACCTGCCTACACTTATTAACCCCTAATCTGCCGAGCGGACCTGAGCGCTACTATAATAAAGTTATTAACCCCTAATCCGCCTCACTAACCCTATCATAAATAGTATTAACCCCCTAATCTGCCCTCCCTAACATCGCCGACACCTAACTTCAATTATTAACCCCTAATCTGACGACCGGAGCTCACCGCTATTCTAATAAATGTATTAACCCCTAAAGCTAAGTCTAACCCTAACACTAACACCCCCCCTAAATTAAATATAATTTACATCTAACGAAATAAATTAACTCTTATTAAATAAATGATTCCTATTTAAAGCTAAATACTTACCTGTAAAATAAATCCTAATATAGCTACAATATAAATTATAATTACATTGTAGCTATTTTAGGATTAATATTTATTTTACAGGCAACTTTGTAATTATTTTAACCAGGTACAATAGCTATTAAATAGTTAAGAACTATTTAATAGTTACCTAGTTAAAATAATAACAAATTTACCTGTAAAATAAATCCTAACCTAAGATATAATTAAACCTAACACTACCCTATCAATAAAATAATTAAATAAACTACCTACAATTACCTACAATTAACCTAACACTACACTATCAATAAATTAATTAAACACAATTGCTACAAATAAATACAATTAAATAAACTAGCTAAAGTACAAAAAATAAAAAAGAACTAAGTTACAAAAAATAAAAAAATATTTACAAACATAAGAAAAATATTACAACAATTTTAAACTAATTACACCTACTCTAAGCCCCCTAATAAAATAACAAAGCCCCCCAAAATAAAAAATTCCCTACCCTATTCTAAATTAAAAAAGTTACAAGCTCTTTTACCTTACCAGCCCTGAACAGGGCCCTTTGCGGGGCATGCCCCAAGAATTTCAGCTCTTTTGCCTGTAAAAGAATAAATACAATACCCCCCCCCAACATTACAACCCACCACCCACATACCCCTAATCTAACCCAAACCCCCCAAAAAAAAACCAAACACTAAGCCCCAGAAGATCTTCCTACCTTGTCTTCACCATACCAGGTTCACCGATCCGTCCTGGCTCCAACATCTTCATCCAACCCAAGCGGGGGTTGGCGATCCATCATCCGGTGCTGAAGAGGTCCAGAAGAGGCTCCAAAGTCTTCCTCCTATCCGGCAAGAAGAGGACATCCGGACCGGCAAACATCTTCTCCAAGCGGCATCTTCGATCTTCTTCCATCCGGTGCGGAGCGGGTCCATCTTGAAGCAGGCGACGCGGATTCATCCTCTTCTTCCGTTGTCTCCCGACTAATGACGGTTCCTTTAAGGGACGTCATCCAAGATGGCGTCCCTCGAATTCCGATTGGCTGATAGGATTCTATCAGCCAATCGGAATTAAGGTAGGAATTTTCTGATTGGCTGATGGAATCAGCCAATCAGAATCAAGTTCAATCCGATTGGCTGATCCAATCAGCCAATCAGATTGAGCTTGCATTCTATTGGCTGATCGGAACAGCCAATAGAATGCGAGCTCAATCTGATTGGCTGATTGGATCAGCCAATCGGATTGAACTAGATTCTGATTGGCTGATTCCATCAGCCAATCAGAAAATTCCTACCTTAATTCCGATTGGCTGATAGAATCCTATCAGCCAATCGGAATTCGAGGGACGCCATCTTGGATGACGTCCCTTAAAGGAACAGTCATTCGTCGTTCAGTCGTCGGTCCGGATGGATGTTCCGCGTTGGAGGTCTTCAGGATCCTGCCGCTTCGCTCCGGATGGAAGACCATAGAAGATGCCGCCTGGATGATGACTTCAATCGGATGGAAGATCCTCTTCTGCCCCGCTTGGATGAAGACTTTGACCGGATCATGGACCTCTTCAGCCCCCCGCTTGGGCTTGGATCAGGACATCGGAGGAGCTCTTCAGGACGGATCGGTGAACCTGGATGGTGAAGACAAGGTAGGAAGATCTTCAGGGGCTTAGTGTTAGGTTTATTTAAGGGGGGTTTGGGTTAGATTAGGGGTATGTGGGTGGTGGGTTGTAATGTTGGGGGGGGTATTGTATTTATTCTTTTACAGGCAAAAGAGCTGAAATTCTTGGGGCATGCCCCGCAAAGGGCCCTGTTCAGGGCTGGTAAGGTAAAAGAGCTTGTAACTTTTTTAATTTAGAATAGGGTAGGGAATTTTTTTATTTTGGGGATCTTTGTTATTTTATTAGGGGGCTTAGAGTAGGTGTAATTAGTTTAAAATTGTTGTAATATTTTTCTTATGTTTGTAAATGTTTTTTTATTTTTTGTAACTTAGTTCTTTTTTATTTTTTGTACTTTAGCTAGTTTATTTAATTGTATTTATTTGTAGGAATTGTGTTTAATTAATTTATTGATAGTGTAGTGTTAGGTTAATTGTAGGTAATTGTAGGTAGTTTATTTAATTATTTTATTGATAGGGTAGTGTTAGGTTTAATTATATCTTAGGTTAGGATTTATTTTACAGGTAAATTTGTTATTATTTTAACTAGGTAACTATTAAATAGTTCTTAACTATTTAATAGCTATTGTACCTGGTTAAAATAATTACAAAGTTGCCTGTAAAATAAATATTAATCCTAAAATAGCTATAATATAATTATAATTTATATTGTAGCTATATTAGGATTTATTTTACAGGTAAGTATTTAGCTTTAAATAGGAATCATTTATTTAATAAGAGTTAATTAATTTCGTTAGATTAAAATTATATTTAATTTAGGGGGGTGTTAGTGTTAGGGTTAGACTTAGCTTTAGGGGTTAATACATTTATTAGAATAGCGGTGAGCTCCGGTCGTCAGATTAGGGGTTAATAACTTTATTATAGTAGCGCTCAGGTCCGCTCGTCAGATTAGGGGTTAATAAGTGTAGGCAGGTGTCGGCGACGTTGAGGGGGGCAGATTAGGGGTTAATAAATATAATATAGGGGTCGGCGATGTTAGGGCAGCAGATTAGGGGTACATAGGGATAACGTAGGTAGCGGCGGTTTACGGAGCGGCAGATTAGGGTTTAATAATAATATGCAGGGGTCAGCGATAGCGGGGGCGGCAGATTAGGGGTTAATAAGTGTAAGGATAGGGGTGTTTAGACTCGGGGTACATGTTAGAGTGTTAGGTGCAGACGTAGGAAGTGTTTCCCCATAGGAAACAATGGGGCTGCATTAGGAGCTGAACGCTGCTTTTTTGCAGGTGTTAGGTTTTTTTTCAGCTCAAACAGCCCCATTGTTTCCTATGGGAGAATCGTGCACGAGCACGTTTTTGAGGCTGGCCGCGTCCGTAAGCAACTCTGGTATCGAGAGTTGCATTTGCGGTAAAAATGCTCTACGCTCCTTTTTTGGAGCCTAACGCAGCATTTGTTTGAACTCTCGATACCAGAGTTAAATTTATGGTGCGGCCAGAAAAAAGCCCGCGGAGCGTTAACAGCCCTTTTACCGCCAAACTCCAAATCTAGGCCAAAGTTTCTTTAGCCTTGATATGCAGAAATCTGTCACTTTAAGGATTAATTACACAGGTGTCTAACCATATAGACATATAGACTAGACATATCGGGCCGAATTATCAAGCTCCGAATGGAGTTTGATGCCCCTGTTTCCGCACTAGCCTTAAGGCTCGCCGTAAAAAGCACTTATGAAGCAGCGGTCTAAAGACTGCAGTATCACTACTTATCCGCTGCCTCTGAGGCTGCGGTCTGCAATCCACCCGATCCTATACGATCGGGCTGATTGACACCCCCTGCTAGTGGCCAATTGGCCACAAATCTGCAGGGGGTGGCATTGCATAAGCAGTTCACCATAATTGCTTGTGCAATGTTAAATGCCGACAGCGTATGCTGCTGGCATTCAGCAATGTCTGTCGGACATGATACGGACATGAAATAACTTCATTCTATGTGTTCACGTTATTCATCAGGAAGGTGATGACTTCCATTTCTCCTGCTCATTGGATCACC